>NC_072735.1:66127305-66434710 GCF_026930045.1 Uloborus diversus | reverse complement strand
GCATTTTCTTCGTTACCATGTGCGTTTGTTTTAGTTTTCAATTCCGCCATTTTACAGTGACTTCAGTGCCCCCTATAGTTCGTTGGAGTTGCGAATCCCAATGTCTGAATTATTGCAAAAGCAAAGCAAAGAGCGAAAATTGAAAGTTATTTTAAAAGCCTTGCTTGAATGAATTACAAATATTTTATTTGTTAACAAACATAAGATGGCAACAGTTCAAAATTTTAAATCATTGAGATAATATTTCCTATCATTTCCATACAATTAAAATCACGAGAAATACGCAGACGACAATCTATTACGGTTTATCTTTCTTATTGTTGCAATAATAAAAATATTTTTTATTCGCAAAAAAAAAAAAAAAAAAAAAAAATCAACACCTCTTGGAGCGATCGGCGTCAAAATTGAACCAAAGCCTGTTTACATATGGATTCACATATATTCCAAATTTCAACCAGAACGTAGCATTACTTCTTGAGATAGGGCACTCAAAATGGAAAAAAAGAACGGGTGATTGCGCTACCCCCTTTTTAGCTGTTGACACAAAAATAAAATCAGTTCTTATACCCACTAAGGGCTACTTGCCGATAAATTTTTCTTTCATTCCGTTCATTATTTCTTGAGATACAGCAGTCACAATTGACGACAAAAAACGTTCTACAGCTCAACCCCCGTTTGAGTTATTGACACCAAAATTGAATCAGCACCTGTTCCTGTTAATACCAACATATGGACCAAATTTTGTTTGATTCCGCCAGTAACTTCCCGAGGAATAGCAAGCACGCGTAACTCGAAAAACGTCCCATTGTTCCACCCCCCTTGGAGGAATTCGCGCCAAAAACTAATGGGCACAAGTTCACATAGGGGCACATATGTGTACTAAATTTCGTTCGATTTCATGCGGTAGTTTTTGTTGTAGAGCGGCCACAAAAAACTGGTCACACACAGACGTGACACACATACATACACACACACATACATACATACACACACACATACACACACACACACACACACAGACAGACATTTTCCAAAAATGGTCGAAATGGACTCAGCACACCTCAAAACGTTCGAATCCGTCAAAATTCGAAATTCGAAAATTTGCACGAATCCAATACTTTCTTCTATATATTAGATATAGAAGAAAGTAAAAAGGAAGTATTGTATTCGTGAAAAAAATTTCACTCAAAAATCGGCCTTAATTTCCATTTTTCTCACCCCCGAATGAATGTTGAGTTTTTCTTTTCGACCCGACCACTCGTGGATATTTGCCTAGGAATCTGCAGACACCCGAAATATCCATTTTGACGACCCCCCAGTTAATTACAACGAATTTTCTTGTGACGTGTTCGTATGTTCGTATGTATGTGCATATGTGCGTATGTGTGTACGTGTGTATGTATCTCGCATAACTCAAGAACGGCATCCTAGAAAGTTGAAATTTGGTACGTAAACTCCTAGTGGGGTCTAGTTGTGCACCTTCTCTTTTGGTTGCATTCGGATGTTTCTAAGTGGGTCTTTTGCCCCTTTTAGGGGGAAAATCATTGTTAATTTTGATGTAAACTCAAGTCGTGTTATAATTTGTCGGACATTTGGCGATATATCGTCAGTCTTTTAGTCGCCAAGTTTTGTCGCCAACTTGGCGACAAATTTTGCGATTTTTTTTTTAATTTGGTTTCAATATGGCCACTGTTGGTGATATTTAGAGAGTAAACAATTGAATCACATTAAAATTGCCAATAATGAGGTAATGACATTAAGTTGGAGTAAAAGGAAGTCATGTGATGCAGACATCAGCTTGTTCATTACGATGTCATAAAAACTCTTGAACCTGTGAAGTATTATGGTGCAAACCGCTAATTCATACGACGATTTGTTGGTTTTCTATGAATTTTTTAAATGTGTCAACTACTTTTCGGACACCCTGTATAACTTGTGACCACATTTTATTGACTGAGTCCTTACCTTTTATTATTATTCAATTCTTCCAAAATTTTTGTTTAACAAGCTCTAACGTTATCAATATCTTTAAAAATGCAGTATAAAGCAGAAACTATAACTGTTAAGCACAGTTTTTCTGCCATATTTGGGCTCCTTAAAAATTCTCACGGGAAGCTCAAGCTTCCTGAGTCTTTTGGGTAATCAGGCTCTGATTAAGACAACAACGTTGTCAAATGTGTAGTAAGGGTAATTTTTATCTGTTTTATATGAGAAATGTATTTGAACAACTGTTCTTAGAATATGGTCTGAAGGTGGAAAATGGTCAATGGTTAATGTGGTCATAAATCAAATAAAGAGCTATATATTCGAAACAAATGAAGGAACGAGAATACATTTTTACTTTCTTCTATATCTAATATATAGAAGAAAGTATTGGATTCGTGCAAATTTTCGAATTTCGAATTTTGACGGATTCGAACGTTTTGAGGTGTGCTGAGTCCATTTCGACTATTTTTGGAAAATGTCTGTCTGTCTGTGTGTATGTGTGTGTGTATGTGTGTCACGTCTGTGTGTGACCAGTTTTTTGTGGCCGCTCTACAGCAAAAACTACCGCATGAAATCGAACGAAATTTGGTACACATATGTGCCCCTATGTGAACTTGTGCCCATTGGTTTTTGGCGCGAATTCATCCAAGGGGGTGGAGCAATGGGACGTTTTTTGAGTTACGCGTGATTGCTATTCCTCAGGAAGTAACTGGCAGAATCAAACAAAATTTGGTCCATATGTTGCCAGTAACAGGAACAGGTGCTGATTCAATTTTGGTGTCAATAACTCAAACGGGGGTTGAGGTATAGAACGTTTTTTGTCGTCAATTGTGACTGCTGTATCTCAAGAAATAATGAACGGAATGAAAGAAAAATTTATCGGCAAGTAGCCCTTAGTGGGTATAAAAGCTGATTTTATTTTGGTGTCAACAGCTAAAAAGGGGGTAGCGCAATCGCTCGTTCTTTTTTTCCATTGTGAGTGCCCTATCTCAAGAAGTAATGCTACGTTCTGGTTGAAATTTGGAATATATGTGAATCCATATGCAAACAGGCTTTGGTTCAATTTTGGCGCCAATCGCGCCAAGAGGTGCTGATTTATTTTTATTATCATTATTTTTTTAGTGAATAAAAATAGCTTTATTAATGCAACAATAAGAAAGATAAATCGTAATAGATTGCCGTCTGCGTATTTCTCGTGATTTTAATTGTATGGAAATGATCGGAAATATCATCTCAATGATTTAAAATTTTTAACTGTTGCCATCTTATGTTTGTTTACAAATAAAATATTTGGAATTAATTCAAGAAAGGCTTTTAAAATAACTTCCAATTTTCGCTCTTTGCTTTGCTTTTGCAATAATTCAGGCATTGGGATGGTCGTCAAGTTTTTGCATGTGTCATTTTGTTTTTGTTAGGAATATTGCTTCCTTGTCAAGCATGGGGAGGGATCAGAAAAAGGGAAAATATAGAAGAAAGTTTCGTGATGGCCACAACATACTAGTTTACTTTAGATTTTAACATTTAGGAACTATATTCGGAATTCAAAATTTGGTTACTGGCAGTACTTTATTTCGTGAAGAAATTTGTTTTGCATGCACATGAAACATTTTAAAATCTGAACACCTCTTTTAACTTTTTTTGTAAAATTTTGTTTATTAAAATTTTTAGCAGATTGGTTGTGCAGGCAGCTTCCCGGATGTCTCTATAAAGTGTCTGCTTAAACACAGTTAAGCTGAATTCATCTATATATATAACTAGTATGTTGTGGCCATCACGAAACTTTCTTCTATATTTTTCTTTTTTTCTGATCCTTCCCCATGCTTGACGAGGAAGCAATACAGTGGCTCCCAAAAGTCTTCGTACACCTACCACTTTCAACGAAATAGGCCCCAATCCATTGGTTAGAATTAAAATTTCGGAATAGGTATTTAATTATAAGATCTATGATAAATTTTTAACAAAACTACATAAAAAGTTTTTAAAAAATATTAAAACTTAATTTTTTAAAAATCAAAAACCAAAAAGTGCCGGAAATTTTATCTCACAAAAGTCTTCGTACACTTCATAAAATGTCTATATATTATTGAATAATCTAACTTTTGATTAAGTTATTAATTAGTAGAATATCATACAGTATTCATAACCCCTTTTAAACGTCTGGGAATAGATTTCATTCTTTTTCTTTCTTTTTTTTAACGTAATTTCTGAGTTAAGTGTTCAACCACACTTCGAATCTTATTGTTTCTAGCTCTATTTTCGTTTTAAAGCCCTTTTTTCGTAATCAAGCCTCCAGATATCTCTAAATACGTTACATTAAGTTAAAACCTAGAGATTGAGGGGTTTTTTTCTAAACTTTAGGACAATTTTCGAGGCACTAGACGCACACGTTGAAAACCGTGTACTTCTTATCGTTATTTTGATAAAAAACAAAGTTGTTTCCAATAACCAAATTTTTGGCTAAGAGTTCAAAATTGGTTTTTAAAATATTTAAAGGAACAGCATGATTCATTATTTCATCAAAAAATTACAAACTACTAAGTCCTGATGCTGATATGCACCCTCACACTAGAACACCTCCACCGTCCTGATTAACTGATCCAAATAAGTTCTTAAGAGTAAGTTCCTAATTTTTTCTTCTATTTACAGTTGTACAATAATTTAACAAAAAATGTTGAATTAATTTTTATCTGCAGATAAGACGTGATTCTAAAACGTTTTTAGCTTATTTATCGTTGATTTTGCGACGAAAAGCGTAAGCTTTCTGTTTTTCGCGCGACCAAGAAAATTTCTGCGGAAGAGGTCCTATTTAATCTAGCTGATCAGAGAACTTGGCGGACAATTTTAGGTGAAAATTAAATGTAAAATGTTTCATTTAACTCTGTAGAAACTTTTACAGAACTCAAATGTGTATTTTTCATAAATTTTTTTACCTTTAAATCTCCGATCACGTTTTGTCAACTTGGCAGGTTGACCTTTTCTTACCTTGTTTTCGGTCCGATTCCTTTCTTTAAAGCATTTTATCAAGCACTTTACTATACATACAAATAAATTAAGTAATTTAGAGACATTTCAAACCAATTTACCACTACTGTGGGGAAAAAATTCAAATTTTGAATGGTGTTTGCGGTTTTTTACGAATACCAGCCATTTTACAGTAATAAGCCCAATATTAAAGAATAAATAAACAAAAAATTATTGGCAAATGACTTATGAGGGTCAACACAATGCAAAAATATTAATAAAACGGCATATAATAACTTTAATCGTGAATTTATTCGAAAATATTTGAGTGTACGATGACTTTTGTGGCGTGTTATTTCTCTGTCTCTTCGTTTTCTGACCCATTTCAAAAAGAAGATCCGTCAATATTTTGAAAAAACCAATGGGTTGTATTTAGAATGACATAGGAATGATGTAAAAAAATATTGGTATTCATATTCGAATTCTGTTTCGAGTTATTTTCGTTTTACTAAAAAATTTCAAAGTGTACGAACACTTTTGGGAGCCACTGTATTCCCAACAAAAACAAAATTACACGTGAAAGAACTGAAAGTTATTTTAAAAGCCTTGCTTGAATTAATTACAAATATTTTATTTGTTAACAAACATAGGATGGCAACAGTTAAAAATTTTAAATCATTGAGGTAATATTTCCGATCATTTCCATACAATTAAAATCACGAGAAATACGCAGACGACAATCTATTACGATTTATCTTTCTTATTGTTGCATTAATAAAGCTATTTTTATTCGCAAAAAAAAAAAAAAAAAAAAACCTTGGAGCGATTGGTGTCAAAATTGAACCAAAGCCTGTTTAAATATGGATTCACATACATTCCAAATTTCAACCAGAACGTAGCATTACTTCTTGAGATAGGGCACTCACAATGGAAAAAAAGAACGAGCGATTGCGCTACCCCCTTTTTAGCTATTGACACCAAAATAAAATCAGCTTTTATACCCTTTAAGGGCTACTTGCCGATAAATTTTTCTTTCATTCCGTTCATTATTTCTTGAGATACAGCAGTCACAATTGACGACAAAAAACGTTCTATAGCTCAACCCCCGTTTCAGTTATTGACACCAAAATTGAATCAGCACCTGTTCCTGTTACTGGCAACATATGGACCAAATTTTGTTTGATTCCGCCAGTTACTTCCTGAGGAATAGCAATCACGCGTAACTCAAAAAAAGTCCCATTGCTCCACCCTCCTTGGAGGAATTCGCGCCAAAAACCAATGGGCACAAGTTCACATAGGGGCACATATGTGTACCAAATTTCGTTCGATTTCAGGCGGTAGTTTTTGTTATAGAGCAGCCACAAAAAACTGGTCACACACAGACGTGACACACACACATACACACACACACAGACAGACAGACATTTTCCAAAAATAGTCGAAATGGACTCAGCACACATAAAAACGTTCGAATCCGTCAAAATTCGAAATTTGAAAATTTGCACGAATCCAATACTTTCTTCTATATCTTAATATATAAAAATGGAGTTTGGTAAATTTGTTCCCTAAGATCTCAGAAACTACCCGGCAGATTTGGCTGAAACTTTCACCGTTTGTTCTTTTTGGTACTGGGAAGGTTTGTAGACCAGTTCGAAAAAAATCCGATTGATAGTTCCTTTTTTATTCCAATTTTAGTCCCAATTATCGCATAAAAGACCCAATATGGGGGTGAAAAAATATGTGTACATATCAAAATTATGCATCCATCGAAAGCGCTAATTTTTCTGCTGAAGATGGCATCTGTTAGAAAATTCTAAGTTGTAAAAAAAACGAGTTATGAGCTTTTTTGTTCCATGTTCGAAGGCTTTCATCAACCAAATTCATTATTTAGTGTATCATCTCAACTCCCAGTTGATAGCTTGAATTGTTGTATTGTTGAATATTTTTGCGTTTCGCCTGACTGTTCGAGGCTTTTCTCAAGTTAAATCTTAAAGAAGAGTTTTTCCACAAGATTGGCAAATGGATTTGGCTGATTATTTTCCATTTAAATTCAAACAATCGCCAAATTTTACTACTTAGTTTGGAAACATTTCGAATGAAACTGTTTAGCGACATTTTATGGTGACCAAAAGTATCTCAGCATCTGGTGACAATATTTCTTTAACGAAAATTAGTAACATATACCGTTTTACAAAGTAATGAGGGGGAGCATTATCCAACGTATCTCAAAACGATTCCTGCAAATTCGGTAAGATTTAAAATCACACAAAGAACCCACAAAAATTGAAATTTCCCAAAGTAACTAAAGCAAGTATAAAGGGATTACGGATACATTTTTTTTAAACAGTTCTTACTTCAATAGACATACAGAGAAGGTACGACTCCAAGATTAAAAAAAATAAGTATTAACTGATAAATCTTCTGAAACATGTGAAATTTAATTTCATATTTCGGAAATTGGGTTGTTTCCTTCATTCAAAAGTACTACTTTTTGTCACTGAAATTGATAGAATAAGCAAAAGAAAAATAAAAATATGGACCCAGAAAATACTTTCATTTTCCCAACAGTCATTTTTTTATTAGTTTTTTAAAATGTCTGATCTTTCAAACACGGCGTGGTCTTGATGACGTCACAAATGATGCTCTTTGGCGCATCTTTCTACCGCGTTTCCACGTTATGATAATCAATAAGCGAATTAAAATTGCGCTCTACGCTTGCTACCAACCATATCGTTGCCAATACACGTGAGTAAAGATGCGAATTAAATATTTTGCTCTGTAAATGGCAACACTGAATGGCATTTCATCATTTGTGATATCATCGGCAAGAGCGTAAACCATGAAAGCGCACCGATTTAAGTATTTTTTTTTTTAATATTAAACTTAAACAATTTAAAAAAGAAATGGTCAGAGCCTATGTTTTTGAGCATGATATTTCAGAAAAAAATACTTTTATAATTTTGGAAACGACCCCATTCTTCAATTTTGTATATGCTTAAATTTCCTGCTTTCGTTTCAAAATGAATACTATTTTTCTCTTTATACACTTTGCTATTTTACTTTTATGGGTAAGGAAGAAGCTGGATTTGTAATCATGTCCAAAAGGTGTGTTTTAAATTCTTTCACTTAAAGCAGAAAATAAGTGCAAGTAACGATTGTTTCTCATAATTATTACTGACCCAGGCAACGGCGGGTATTTTTGCTAGTTTTATATAATACTTTAGAACAACTTAAGTAAGATGGGATAAAGTGGTCATAAGTTAGGCTTAACATCAGGCTTGGAGTAATCGCCGATTACGTAATCGTAATCTGCGTAATCGATTACATTTTTGTGTAATTGTAATCATAATTATAATCTGTCAATGGGACACTCGTAATCTTGTAATCGTAATTTTAATCAAGTGTTTCTTGCATAATCGTAATTGTAATCTAAGTTTAGATAATCGTAATTTTGTTCCGTAATCGTGTAATCCCGACTTGCTGAAAGTGAAAACTTTCTAGTTGCGTTTCTACAATGCTATGCAGACGATGGGATCTGGACTGAGGAAAAGATAAGACTTCAATAGAAACGTACAAAGGACTAGACAGCAGAGCCTTTAGGCCCTGCTGTTAAAAGGGCTCGTTGGCGAAGGGTCATAAACATGCCGCATCTTAGTGGGTTTTGCACCCTGTAGGTGTCATTGACAGGAACGCGTCCTTAAGTTGGATTGATCATCAATTTTCCTTTTCATCTGTGAATGATAGACAAACAAGCGGAGCTACCGCCTCGGAAAGAGAACAATATCAACAGTGCTGTACGAACACATGTTTTCGTTTCGACAAAGTTCTAAAAAAAGTTTTATGCCTTTGGTGTTTTTTTTTTTTTTCTTTTTTTACTTTCATTGGCGGAAGAGGAGTAATTTTGTCAAAAGAAGAGCGAATTTGGATTTGCACTTCAGTGCTCATTCACACGCACTATCTTAGCGGTTCTTTGATTTTTGTGATGACATCACTCTGGTAAGTGATTTTTCAAAATATTTTCACATCTAATTTAATCTTAAATTTATGCTTTATATTTCAATGCTGATACTTTTTAATAGGTATATAAGAGAAAAAAGTTTGCATTTAAAGATTTTAAAAACATTAGTTTTAACCTTTGTAAAAACACTTGTTTTTGAAACGGAGATATAAAAATATCATTATAAAATGCTTATGCATGTGGGGGGAAAAATAATGCCTGGAAATCATAGCAAAATTTATTATACGCATTTTTACTTTTTAAAGTGCTTTCCAATTATATTGCTTTAAGAGTGTTCAAGCACCATCTTGAGGACCTCCTGACCAAAAATTTGCAATACTTTAATACGACAGTAAAAAGCTGTTGTCAGCACTAACTTCTAGAATGAGTCACTATGAAGAAACGGAAGCATTTCAAGTGGCTTCAAAGGCTCAAATGCAACTGGTACGATTCAAACACAAAAAATAAAATAAAAGAAATTATCAAGGAAGAAATAATGTCAACAAAGACTGTCATAACATTTGCACTGAATTAGAAGATAAGGACACAAAAGATGTGTCACCAAAACAGCCTGCAAAAAAAGGGAAATTGTTCGCATTTTTAGAAAAACCAGCCAGCACTTACAAAAATAATAATTCCTTAATACAGGAGAAAATCGAAAGCGATATAAATGCGTATGAAACTAGCGCACCAAATGAGCATAATATTGATCCCCTAGAATACTGGGGATCCAATATTCATGTATACCCATTACTGAGCAAAATTGCTCCCAAGTACTTGTCAATTTGTGCATCATCTGCACCTGTTGAGTGGTTATTCAGTATTGCCTGAAAGTTTTATACCTCACAGAGAATGAGGATGAAACATGATACATTTAAAGCATTGGTATTATTAAAATGCAATAAAAATTGTCTTGATTGCAGTATTTATTTTGAACATTTATTTTCCTATCATTTATTTATACTATTTGAATATATTTTAATACTATGAATGTTTTGCAAAATTAAATACAAAGGTTTTTTTTTTTTTTTTTTTTCAAAAAATAGGTTGAATTAAATAATATTATAGCAAATTGTAGAGAATAGAATGTAGAAATATAGTACATAAATTTTAGAAACTGTATTGGTTGCATGAAAAATAATAATGAAAATTTAAATCATGTACAAAATGCATTATAATGTGGCAAGTCATTTGGATATAGGACACCTAATTACCTGTGCAGGATATATGGTCAAAATAGTTATGTAGCATTTAAAAGCACAAACAAAAATCATAATTTTTTAACTATGACATTGTTGCTGCAAAATAATAATGAGAATAATATAGTATATGTGTGCATGTCATTTCCTCTCACGAGTCTGTAATCGTTAATCAAAATCGTAATCGGCACATCGTAATTGTAATCGATTACATTTTTGACGTAATCTAATCGTTGCTGTAATCGTAATTACGTTTTGGCAGAGTATTATAATCGTAATCATAATTGTAATCTCCTATTTTTCAAGCTGGTAGTCATAATCGTAATCGATTACATTTTCTCGTAATCAACTCCAAGCCTGCTTAACATATATCCCTTATTTAGAATCATTTAATCTTCATTTATAAGGCAAATATCAGTTAAATATTAAGTTTACTGATCATTTACTGTTTTTAAAGTAAACTTAATTAAATCAGGGCTGTGGAATCGGAGTAGGAGTCGGAGTGAAGAGTCAGAGTCCGACTGATTTTGAGATAAAGGTGTCAGAGTCGGAGTTGTTTGAAAACAGGCCGACTCCGACGCCGAGATTCTTTTTTTTTTCATTAATATTCGAACTCTCCTTGCAGTTTCTTAAGAACTGACTACCAACTGGTTCGATTACATGTATAAAGGTCTAATAATGAGAAAATAACTGTCATTGGCAATCTGCTGGCTTGATTGTTAATCGAACATTCTGTACTACCTATGTCGTTCCCTAATTTGCATGTTTTTTAACTCTCTTTAACTAAAAACTACTATCAACAAACGGTTTTGTTGCCTAACATTTTCCAAGTAATCACTTTCAGTTAAAAACAATAACATTTTTTTTTTGCTTCTATTTCAGCTATATGAACTGGTAAAAGGAATGTGTCCCTTGAGCAAGTCAAGGCCCGTAGCTCGGGAGGAAACTTCTGAGGGTGTTCGGAAAATTCAAATAAGTGTTGGCGTTTTTAAATCTAAAGACTATATCTAAATGATTGGTTCTCTCTAAAAAGTATGAAATAGAGTAAGAATATGACTTCCTGGTTAAAAAGCTCAATAATTGCAATTAATCTTAAAATCTTCATAATTCTGAAGCAGCCAATAAAATTAAAATGAAAAATTGAGCCATGAAGATGTAAATATATAGTAAAAGTTATTCGCTCAAAGCTGTATACCGCTGCATTTTGTGTAAAATTTGCTAAAGACGTACATGTACTCGTCCTCTCTCTGCAATATAGTGCCCTATTTTCGTTGATATTTTATAGATGAAATATAATTTAATTCCCTAAAATTCCCCCAATAAATCTTAAAGTGTTATATTTCTTTTATAAACTCCGTACTCCAAAATTTACTTGGGGTGTCACCCGGGGTGGACCGCGCCCTCCATTCTCAATAGAGGTTTTTTGACTTACCAAAAAAGCTTTTGTTCTCTGAAGTTACAGCTTTCAAAAATTGAAAACACGCGCTTTGATCAACACATCTATTTGTCTCTTCTCTACTAATAATAAAGCTGAAAGTCTCTCTGTCTTGATTTCTGTCTGGATCTCTGTGACGCGCATAGCGCCTAGACCGTTTGGCCGATTTTCATGAAACTTGGCACACAATTAGTTTGTAGCATAGGGGTGTGCACCGCGAAGCGATTTTTTGAAAATTCGATTTTGTTTTTTTTCTATTCCAATTTTAAGAACTTTTCACCGAGCAAATTATCATAACGTGTGAGAGTAAATTACTAAATTATCATAGCGTGGAACCGTTCCAAGGGCAAGCATAGCAAATTGGCGAGAAATATTTCATCCAGTATTTGTAAATATACAGGTGAACCAAATGACCTTTTAATTTTCTACTACGGGCAAAGCCGTGCGGGTACCACTAGTTGAACATTAAAGGGAAGCACATTTCTTCAATTTTTCAGAAAATGGTTTTTTTTTTTTAGTGAACTCGCTTTTAAAATCGCAAACATTGGAAAATTCGATTTCCAAATTGAATTAATTACTCCTTATGCATCTTAGGTTAACAATAAAATACAACACGACGATTTCTTAAAATAAATTAATATTTCACTCTCTTTATAGGGTTTTTTTTTCTCTTTCGCACGAGACGAGAAATCGAAAATAAATAAATAAATAAAAAAGTCGGAGTTGGAGTCGGAGTTGGACGCTTCAACATCCAAGAATCGGAGTCGGAGTTGTCCATTTTCCTTCCGACTACGAAATTAAATACGACTTAGTTTAAATTTGATATAGCATATCGAATGAATTAAAGCAAGATTGTAATCCTATAATATTTGAAAACAAATCATAGATTTTATTTCGCAACCACAGCTTTCAATTTATTCTAGTAGCGTAATGTATGCCACTTCCCTTCCCCCCCCCCAAAAAAAATCAGCTGTAAAATATCTGTGAAAAGTAACTTAGAACTAGAAGTGTTTCGCATACATTGAATAAATGGGTAAAGCTTGATATTTTTTTCCCTTTTGTTTTTTAATTGAGTAACATTTTTTCGGAACTCTATTTGAATGTAATGTTTTCTTACTATGTAGCTTAAGCAGTTTAAACATTACTCATTTACAGGCTATATTTAATATATTCTGAAAGAAATAAAACAATGCAAACTATCACACCTTTCCTGATTATATTGATGAAATCCAGAAGTGAAATATGATTAAAATTCTTGGATAACCAACTTCTGACCATAGTTGACTATCAAAAATCTATTTAAATAAAATTAAATTCTTCAAAAGATCTAGGTATTTATGAGTATTAAAAAAAAATACGGTTATTTATGATGGTTTTAGATCAATTGTTTTGACCACTTTACCCCATCCTAGATCATTAACACACATGAAAAAGAAAATGCCATTAAGCTATTTAGCTCAATTTTTTTCATCCTAAAATTCAGTGCAGCGCATTCCTTATTAATTGAAGTTTTAAAAGAAATTTCTGAATTTATTATTTACCAAAGTTGAAAAACCTTTGTTTTATGACCACTTTACCCCACCATACCCTAGTAATTTTAAAAGCAAATCAAGCAAAGAAATTTCACACATTAGTATCTTTCTTTGTACTTAAAGAATTCTTTAAAAACTCATACGATGAAATTTCATTTCTCTGAATTTATTTGGCGCACCTTCCTTAGAAAACCTGCATTTTCTATATTTTCTGAATTACAGTTCAATATAGCGATTATCAACCAGTGGTCCGACGGTCCAGCAAAAATTTTTGAAGAAAGCACCATAACAATGTAGCCTAAACGACATCTCTTGCGAGAATTTTTCAGATTAATTTTCGTATTTTTTTCTGATTTTTCAGTTTTCTATTTTTAATTGTTTTCTGTTTTCTGTTTTTCTATTTTTAACGATAATTATTTATGTTAAAACATAAATATTTCTTAAAAAGTTTTTAATACCAAGTCAAGTCCTATTTCTACATTTATTTATTCATTTATTATTATTATTATTGTTATTACATTATTGAAAGAAGTAAAATGCATATCAGCCATTCTCAAATTTTTTTTACGGTTTTTATCGGTCCCCGAGTCAAAAAAAAAAAAAAAAAAAAGACTTTTGACATCTTGAATTCAAATTTTGTTATTCGCAATCACGAGTTTGTCTATGTAGGCGTGTATGTTTGTCAGTGTGCAGGCATGAGTGATGAGTGTGTGGATATGTGTGTGTGTGTGCATGTATATGTAGGCGTGAGTGTTTGTGTCTGCGTGCAGGCATGAGTGTGTGGGTATATGTGTGTGTAAGTGTGTGTATGTATGCGTGTGTGTGTAGGATATGGACGCAACCTGGAAAAAGTTTTCGCTAGAGGAGCAGCGGTGGTGCCGCAGAGGGAGGCGGGGGGAAAATAAAATCATACGACATCAAAACCGTCAAGTAAGAACAATAAGCAATTGTGATTGCTCAAAAAAAAAAAAAAAAAAAAGCAAGAAAAGAAAGAAGGAAAGGGGGGAAAAAAAAGGAAAAACCTCACCGGGCTGTAAAAAAAGAAAAAAAAATCACATGTTTTGAACGGTTTATGAAAATATTTTTTTTTTACAAAAAAAAAAAAAAAAGAAAAAAAAAAAAGCATCACCGGTCCACGTTGGTTTTTGAGAAGCTCTTGAGTTTCCGCGTGTCAAAAAGGTTGAGGAATGAAATATTTTCATCATTATCTAAAAAGCAGGATGTTTCTCTTGAACCTGTGCTCTGTTGCATTGGTTCTTGAGTTTTAGAAATCCTTAAGGATAAGTGCCACGAAGGATGCAGTTGTTGTAAGCTTATATAAATCGGACGGATCCTAGCGAATAAAACTTTGTTCTGCCATACTTTCAGAATTCGACTTCTTTAGCTACATATCGTAGAAAAAATAAGAATAATACTGCGTTCGTCAATTTTAATTTTAGTAAGGTAGTAGTCAGAAAATGTTGTGAACTTATGACATTTAAATTTCTTTTCGAATTCCTTTTGGGAGGTTGATAGGTTTCTCAATAACTATGAAAAATATTCTTTCTGATTATATGTGCCATAATGCAAATTGTAGTTTATTAAAAATATAAATAAAAGCTGATGTGGCCCCACACGACTGCTTTGTACGACTATTAAATAATCTGACGTTTTTAATAACGTATTTTGATAACAAATGGGTGCGCGTACCTTTGTATGAACTTTTGGTGTAATACGGCACGCTTATTACTCCTAAAACTCTTACATAAATCGCACAGACCCTGAGCGAAATTTTATAGCCCCAAAATTTTTCTGCGTAAGCATCACATTACAGTAGATAAGGAAGGTTCGCTATTCTTTAAACTGAGTCGCGCTGGCTTTGGCAGCAAACAGGTAGCAAAAGTTGCGGCAAAAACTAAACATTATTGAGTCATTCCATGTGAAGTGAAGTGACCTCGTCGTCTCCACCCGACCATCTCCGATTTGAACGAAATTTTATAGAAGTGCACACAAACATGCCTTTAAAACTCATCTATACAAATTTTCAACGTCCAAGACCCAAAACTTGAGGATCTAGGATCGATTAAATAATAAGGCTCCAAAATGGCGGATCAGTTTTGTGAAACAAATTACCATGTTTAGCACGGTTCCCTCAATGGAGGCCATTTTGGAACCCACTTTTTTTTTTCTTTTTGAGGTATCCTAGATGCATTAAGCCTTATTTCATGCTTTTTTCTTCTCTTTCTGATTTTTTCTGAGAAAGTAGGCTACAAAGGAACAAATGCAATATAATAGTGCAGAAGAGCGGGAAGCACTGGAAGGAGAAAACTAAATTAAGGGTGTTATTTTTGGCGATCCTATTAGGAAATTATACGTATTGTATCAGTAAAGTGCGTGAATTTTTATGATTGCGACATTGGGAGATATATTCTGTTTTGTGAAACTTATGTAAATTTTGCCTTTCCGCAGCTACTTGGGATTTAAAAGCAAGTAAATAAGAAACTTGAGAAAATTGAAGATTAAAGTGAGTTCTAGTAAGATGTGAATATCTAACGATAAGGAAAAAAAATCGTTCAATGAAATGGTGCATGTTTTCTAGGTGTCAGTTGGGTCAGGGGTCTCAACTTTTTTTTTTACTCAAAAGCAACATTGTAAATATTTGGAGGTGAGGCGGGTCAGCAATATAGTTAAATCTAGCCTTCCTTCCTCCTTCATACTCACGATTATTTTTTAAAATTAAAGCACACAGTTGTAGTTTTTGAGATTTCCTGGGCTTTTTCTTTTAAAATGCTTAAAAAGAGCATTATAATCAAATAAAAAGTATTTTTTTCAGTTAATTTCTTTCCGACCGGACAAAATTTGCTCGCGTCTCCGTTCCCTGATCCAGATGATTCGATCCAAGACCACTGATTTTGAGAATTCTTCTTGCGAAGAAACAATCGGTAAGTAAGAGGGGTGGCCGAATACAAACGTGGTCTGTGGATTCAATATTGCAGACAGTAATGTTACTGTCATGACAGTAATGTTATAGTGTGATGACTACGGAGAACATTTCATACAAAATTAATGTGCAACAGATATATCAATGGAGGCCTCTCTAGCAGTACGGCATCACAATAGAATCGGTATGTTATTATTTCAGAGAAAATGAAAGTGACGCAGCTCAGGTGATCAATTGGAAAATCAACTTTGTAGTGTTACATAAGTTCAAATATCTCGGAAAACTAACGACACATCGGTTAGCCATACGCCTGAAGACTTGTCTATGTGTCTCCCTTTCGAGGTGTCACAGTGCCTGTTTGCAAAGGTGCTATCTGTATCACAATTGGTCTGATATCAGTTGGTCTATCGCGCTGTTAAAACATGCAAGTAGATTCAGTAGATAGTGTGATCAGTGACCTAAAGTGATAAGGCTACAGGTTGAATGTGTTTACTGCTGAGAAAATATTACAGCAAGAGACATTATAGAGAGATTTGCGGCTTACAGTATCATGATCTTGGCAGGCATCGTGTTCGCTGTCTGCCTTTCGTTCAACGTACAGACCTTTATGTCCTTATCCATACCAAGGATGTATGACCAGTCGATTGTACATGGGTAACGCTCTTCAACTTGTACGAATTTTCTTAAGTGCTGTCGCCGAAAGGTTTAATTTTACGTAAGTTAATCCTATACGTAATCGGACAAAAGCAGTAGTACAAGAGTGTCTTGGAACCAATAACATCCATTGCATGCATGATCAAAACGTTGTCAGGGCCTGAATCTGATTGAAAATGTGTCAGATTCCTTTAGAGCCCAATTGAAGTATCGGGAGGCTCTAGGAAACTCCTTTTCCGGAGCCCACCAGTAGTTGAACCATACAGTTTTAACCATTGGCTAAGACTATTTTAACCATTTGGGGATCCTTAAAAAGCAGGGGCTCAAGGTCACAGCTTAGTTCGCCTATTGTTATTGAGTAATCAGTCCCTAGATGCTTTGGGAAACCGTACTGCTGCTAGAAAATTTCCACCACAGAGATCCAAATTTTCGGTGGGAAAGAAGTAGGAAGCACTGTCTCTTTTTTTAAAGGTTGGAAGCAGAGTTGCTTCAAATGATATATTCCTTAATAATTTAAGATGACTACGTTCCTTTCTGATATGACTATGATGTACAATTGTTTTAAGTTTTGTGCTTTTTGTAGAGACATGTATGCGGACACTGCCATCTGAGGAAAACAACCTCTTATAACAACCTGTTAAAACTTTTTCAGCAATTTTTTTACGTTAGGTGATTTTAAAAATGCAGCTACAACTATTGTTTGACTCTTGGCTCACGTTCACCACTCTAAGCAGAGTTCATTTCCTTCAATTTTGCTAAATCATTATACTAACACGACTAGATTGCTGCGAATCGAAGTAAAAAAGACTTTTACAGAAATTCACACGTTACGAACATCGACAATTTCAAAGTTTTTTTCTTCTGAAATTTTATTAAACATCACTGAAATGTCACTAATTTCGACATCTCTTTCGAATTAGATAGATAGATTGTTGGAGAAAGCATTGAAAGAGAGAGAGAGAGAGAAAGAGGGAGAGACGCGCACACGCTCACGCGAGAGAGAGAGAGAGAGAGAGAGAGAGAGAGACGCGCACACGCTCACATACGAGAGAAAGAGAGAGAGAGGCACACACACTCACAGAGAGAGAGAGAGAGAGAGAGAGAGAGAGGTGGAGGGAGAGAGAGAGAGAGGGAGGGAGAGAGAAACATGAAAGACCAATAAATAATAGGGGAAACAATGGAAAACCTCGTGTGAAAGGAAGAAGAAAGATTAATGCACCTCCTGGTTCTTAGTTTACCAATATTAAACTGTGGTAAGACTTTATTTTTGATGAAATTGTACTTTCAAAGGGAAATAAATGAACTAATTTATTTAAAAATCAGCAAATAAATAAGAAAAAAAAAATACTAAAACTAAAGAAGTATTTTAATAATTGTTGACTTTCAGGAAGTTAATTCGTTAGTCATTATGTTCAATTGTGGACAAGTTTCATCGCCCGTCCTCCAAAACAAAAATAGTCATACCCTGCGGTCTTATGCATTGGAATGAAATAATAAATGATTTTATACACAAAACTCAACCTTCTGTCCCAGCAGAAAGTAATTCTGTGAGCACTCGTCAGCTCATTGTATTTTTTTTTGTTTTCGATTTTTCCTATACGTAATTGAGATGACATTATGTTATCCCATTTCTTGGTCCGCAATATGAGAAGTGACCTAGATATCGGTCGATAGATGGCGCCCGTACACTTGAACCCGCTCTAGCAGGACAGACGAGTGATGAATTGCTGTGCCAGAAGTGTTGAAAATAATAGCTTTTAGTGCAGGAAGCCAACTAGAAATCCTTCGAACTCCCCTTCGCCCGTCCCCTTTGGGAGGAGGACAATTTCGACAGCGTTTGCAATTACCAGAAGGACAGGAATAGAATGGAGCATTAGATTCTGTGGAAAAGAGAAGAGATGTTTGCTGGGGAATAGGGGCTGTTTATTGTTTTATAGCGGAGGAGTCATATGGAAGAGCGAGAATGACATTCGGAATTATATTTAGTTGAGATTTTCGCCCTTCCGTTAGTGATTTTGCGGAATGATTTTGTTATTTACTTCGAATTAGTTCCACAGAAGAACGTAAAAATGATTTTTTTTTTTTTGGAAAATAATTTGAAAAAGAGCCACCATTGATGTGATGTCAACAATCTCCAACTATAGAATTCAAAGCAAGGATAGAACAAGAAATGTATGGAGAAGTGTAGCAGCAAAAGGTTTTATGGAAAGGCTGGAAAAGGTAGGAAGGGTGAGAAACTGGGGGGAAAAAAGAAACAGGAAAGGAAGCGTTTTAGACAGGAAAAATCTAAAAGTGAAACAGTATAGAAGGAACGCAAAACCATAAAATAAATAAATCAAATGAGTCAAAGCTCCAAAATAAAAAACGAGTGAATAGATAGATGTTTGATCTCTTTATGGTTCAGATACCACAGAAGTTGAAATGAACGACCCATGAATAAGTGATCAGGAATCCGAAGATCCAGAGAAAGTGGATTATATGACGTTAACAGGAAAATATAAAGCCTGGCTGTTGTAATCAATTTAAAGAGGGACAGCAACTGCAACAATTTAAAATGTGAGTACATTAACACAGAAAAAGCATTAGGGATCATAATTACTTTATCGAAACACGTAAGATGGAAATTACAACACAAACAAGCGTTTATAATTCCGTTACAAATGATCAGAATTAGTTCCTCAAATTTTAATTTCTTTGTGGTTTGTGGTGGGATAATTGCAACTAATCCATTGAGAGATTAAGTATGTAACTTAGAAAATTAATTGTTTGTTTTCTGTACCTTCACCCTAACCAACAAAATCACTTTAAACCATTAAAGTCCTTGACTTTATTTTTTACATAATACATGAAAGTGTCAAAAGTGGCCATAATTTTCTCAACTAACCCTCACACTAAAGCAGGTGGAAAAAACTTTTGGACGAAGTAGAAATGGACATTATAATGACAATCTACGCGGACTAGTAAACCAAGAGGCAAACAAGTGCAGTGGCAGTATATTCAGCATAATTTGATCCAAAAAATGTCTTCGAAAAGGTGTAAAACAGAACTTACGTCATAAAGAAAACTCCGAAACGTCACAGATTCGTTACGGGCAACGATCCGGAATTTCCCATGTTTTCAGCTATTTCCTTGGAAAATCAAGTATCTTCGTCAAGAAAATTCCCGAATTGCAACAAGTTACACAAAGGAAGATTTCTCAATGTCGATAAAAATGTAGTTTTAAAGATGAATTGAGCGTAGATATTAAGTGTATCGCCTTCAGTTCGAGTACGGCCCGTCCAGATTGACTCAGCTCCCAATGAGAGCGTAATGTAAGTCTCTGGATCCCATAGCTTTGCAAAAATTGCAGGCAAGTGAGACGTTTGGCACTTACGTGCAAGTTTGTCTTAGCTTTGAACATGGCTGCAATCATGTTTTAAGAGCTTCTTTTTAGGAGGAAAATCAGGAAGGTACCAAGCTATTGTTTTACACCTACCAAAGTTTCTGAAGTTTCCTGGTATGTTGCAGGGACATGACTACCTTTTGCCGGTACAGTTTCTGAACTTTTCAAAAAGTTTCCAAGGTAATTTTAGAAAAGGTTACTGACTGCTTAGAATTGTTTTTACATTGGAAAGGATAATTTAAAAAAAGTGTATATTATCCGAATAAATATCCGTGCAAAGAAAGAAGCACACTACTTACAACAAACAAGCATGGAAATCATGCTTAGATACATAATGCCAGGCAACTTTCAACACGACGAGACTGATTCATATCACCTTGATCCAAGCTTTCTTGGGGAAAGATGCTCCATTCCTCTCCCACTCAATGGAAGTGGATTTCCTTGATTTTGGGAGGAAATTGCTGAGCATCCATGCGTCTCCCTAAGGCATCCTTTATATTTTCAATTCAATTCAGCTCTAATAAGCGTGCAACTTAGTCTGTGTTATGAATGTTTTCGACATCAAGATAGTACGACATGGGTGAGATGGACAATACTTGTATCATCAAAATAACGTAGTTATAAAGTTATAAATAAAGGATCTTTGTTTTCATAGTGTTGTTTTTAGCATTTATTGCATTCCCCAATTCTGCGAACAAAGTACCCCCTCCCGGCCTGCCGTTTACTTTCCGACCCCATATTGCATTGTGAAAGTTGTTTGATTTGGCAAAGTATATCACCCTTTTTAGTATGGACTTAGTATGGACTATTAGTTTTGCAACACCCTGCATATTTCCAAAAAGGAAACGACAAGAAAAAGCTGTGCTTACCTACTGGTTAAGGTGTTCAGTCACAAGGTTGGTGCAAAAGTTCTCAGTATTTTTAAAAACAATTATATGCATCGAAAAAAAAAACTTTTTTGCTGTCATGTGCCAGATGTTAAAAATCATTGTTAAAAATATTTTTATGCTTGATAATTTTTAACTCGTGCTTGATCAATTTGGTTTTCAGATACAAAACATTTTATTTTATACTAGTGGCACCCTCACGGCTTTGCCCATAGTAGAAAACTAAAAGTTCTTTTGGTTCGCCTGTATATTTGCAAATAATGGATGATGAATTTCTCGCCAATTGGCTACATTCATTCGCTCTCCCATTCCACGTCACGATAATTTCGTAATTTACTCGTCCATGTTATGATAATTTTGCTCCGAAAAATGATCTTAAAATTGAAATAGAAAAAGAACAAAACCAAATTTTCGAAAAATCGCTTCGAGGTGTACATCCCCATGCTACAAACTAACTTTGTGCCAAATTTCATGAAAATCGGCCGAACGGTCTAGGCGCTATGCGCGTCACAGGGATCCAGACATCCAGACATTCAGACAGAGAGACTTTCAGCTTTATTATTAGTAAAGATTTCTGCAGTGTAAAAAAACATCGAAAAATGCCGTACATATAAAGTATACAGAAATAAATTTTTTATTAGTGTATCTGTTTACGTTTAGGGTTTATAACATACGTAAAATACGTAAATAAAACAAATAATTAAGCACATTCTTTTGACCGTATGAACAAAAGTAACAATCAAAAACAATTGAATGCCCTGTATTTAACCTTGTTCAAGTTTTTACTACTACTAATCTTAATTAAAACTTATGGAGTGTTTTTAACGCCCTGATAAGAGTTATGTTTATTCCAAAAGTGTTCAGCGCTTATAAGATTACCTTTGCATTGACGTCAAACTGCGATTTTTGACGTAATGGAATTCCACCAGTGCCAGATTAGTAAAAGTGGCAGTCCTATGTTTAGTTTGTTTATCCGTCTGTCTGGAGTGTCATTTTTTCACGTTGTCAAGCATGAAAGAATAATATCCATTTCAATAAAAACTTAGGAATAAAAATACAACATTTTCTTCTCAAGAATAACTTGCGTTTTAAATTTACTTCACTTTAATTCACCAATCAATCCTTAACTTGTGTCAATGTTATGACTACAGGAAATAACGTTTTAATTTTTCTTCATAACTTATCTTTTATTTCCGGAATTAGCAAAAAATAATATTAACTGCAATTTTGCTTGTTCAGCGTTAAGAAATATGTTTTAGTCTTATCGGTTGTTTCGATGAAGATGCTTATGTTTTCCGTCGTATTCTGGTGTATTTAAGGTATCGAGGTGTCCCTAAGTTACCCTAAATTTAATCAGAAAGCACTAGAATTTCTATTATGAATATGAATGTGCTCGCACTAAAGTGAAAAGTATAATTTTACTTTGAACCTTATTATCATGAATGAGTTAAAAAGGCTGCTTCATTTCATCTCCGAAAAATGATAACTAATGTCATAAAATTAATTCCGATGCACTCGTCTAGCTCAGGAAGAACTTGCTGTTTAAGTTTGTTTCACAGCTTTTGTCAAAAGCAGAAACTAAAATGCAGAAGACATGCAAGTAAAGAAGCAAAAGAAATTAGAGTCAAAAATCTTAGTCTGGTATCTTAGCTCGATAAAAAATGCTGCAAATGACTAGATACAGGGTTTTGACAGATGTCTTATTTCTTACGGAATCCACTTACAAAAAACTAAATAAATAAAAGTTTGCCAATGGATACAGCACATTTTACAAAACTGACATATATTTTGCAGAAAATAGTAGATTTTAACCACGCGCATAAACATTGATTTAGCGCTTCTGATTTACATCTCTAGCACCAAACTATATCGTTTTGTGGTACTTTCTCATCTCTTTCTTTTTCTTCTCTTCATAACATTTAAATTAAACTATTGTTAAACATTAAAATACAAAATATTTATTTTTTCCACCTTGACTTTAAGAAAAGTACTGGGTCGCGTAGTGATTAGGCATTGACCTTCTGGTGGTACACTGGGTGTCAAAAGTGTCTGTGCCATTGACATCCGCACCTTAATCGTGCCACATGAAAGACTACATGTCGTATCGGGGGATCGCACTAGATCTGCAAAAGTTTAAATAGCCTTTCGCAGCCTCATTATAAAGAAAGAAAGAAAGAAAACTTACGCAAGAAGTAGTTACTGTAAAATTTTTTTTTTGACAATCCGTTTTTATCTCTTTAAAAAGTAAGCTCCTTCAATAATTAAAACTAATTAACTTTATTGTTGCAGGCAAATTTTAATAACTTAAAAAACTTCTATTTCTGGAAGAGTCCGTATTAAATTTCATAATAACAGGAAATGAAAACTTTCAGTTTAACTGCGGAAGAAAAATATGAAAGACGCAGCCCCATTCAGCTAGCTACAAGACTGGTTGACGCTTACTAAGGCTTAATCTAAGATGTCTGATTCGCGAGAGAAAAATTTTAAATTCAACGAACTCGGAATTCAGAACCAGACGCAATTCATGAATCTCAGACAGAAGAAATAAAACTATTCTACGTTTAAACGTGAAGACGTGTCTTAATAAAATGAGACAAAAAATATCGGGGAATCAACGAACAGTCAACAAAAAGAAGGTTTTATAGAATAAGTCTTTGAAAAGAAATTCCTTTCCCTTGATTCTATGTCAAAAATGTTGTTTATTATTTGAGACATGAATTTTTAATTTGATACATTCATTTCATTAAAAACGCTGATTAGTTTAAAATGGCAGCTTACTCTGATAAAAATAATTCCAAGAGTAATGAATGTATTTGGGCAATAATGGACTGGTTTAAACTTCTCAATGCATTTTGTACATCTTCATATTTCTCAGTTGTTAACTTTTTAGTTTTGAAAATCGCGTATTCAGCCTCGAATACTTGAGAGAATTTATTTATTGTGTCAGAGTTCACCCCTTAAATTATTTTATTATCGTCTGCGATACAGTTTTAGTTTCATTACCTTTGCAACAATAGAGGCGCATTAGATGCAGACGATAAATAAGTCTATAGAGCAGACGATAATAAAACAATTGAAAGGCTAAACTGTGGCACTATAAATAAATTCTCTCAAGTTTTCCTAACTATTATGGTTCTATTGCTATCGGTTATTCCTTTACATTACACAAAAAGTACGATACCCAATTCGTTAAAGACAGAAAATGATTCTCAAGTATTTTAAGGTAGTTTTTTTCTTTTTAAATCTTATACATTCTACATTTTAGATTAAAATTCAGTGGCGAATTAACCGTGTTGTACATGTCATAATTGTTGGGGGTACCCGTGCAACCCCTTATAAGGGCCTTGAAAGGGCTTTAAAAGCCACACATCAAAAAATGTTTGCGTTAGAGAAGGGGCCCCAAAATATGATTGCGACGAGCCGCTAAGTGTGTGAATCTGCCACTGCTAAATTTTTTAAGCTACTGCATTTATACGTAATGACTTCATTGATGCATCCATGACTTTTTTGTTGAAACTACTCAGTCTCACTGCCTCTTCTACGCGATTAGAATGCAGATCTGAGCAAATATTAAATTAGCAATGATTCATTGATTTTTATGAAGTTAAAAAATAAAATGTGAATACATGCAAAATGTATATACCAAAATCTATTGATTCGAGAAAGAAATATTGTTTTTATGACCCGATTCTTACCTAGTATCGGCGAACTAATTCAAACTTCGAATTAACTATAGGGAGGCGCTGCAGTCTCTGACCAATAGCTGCTGAAAAAGGTAAAATAAAAAACACACCCGTTTTCACCTATCCAAACAGAAATCTGCTTTGTTCGCTCCAATGTTTTACCTCTATGACTAATTTCTTAAATCTCCTCAAAGTGGCGTATCCGAGCTCTAGAAATGGCGTATTAGAGATCAAACGCTAATACTGTTTACGTTTTGAAGAAAACTTAGCACAGAATAAAAATGTTTTTTTTTTTGGAAACATTAATAATGAATTTCAATTCCTATCACGCTGATCAGACAATAAAACTCTGATAGATTCAGAACTTCTGCTTTTTACAAAGCCCAAGGTTTTCCTTAGTTTGAACTCTTTTATTATTCAAGTAAAAGTTTTACTAAAGTTTCATTTTTAGCTGATTTCCTTTGAATAATTTAGTCTCAAATTTAATTTAAATGTTCTTCTTTTCTCCATTCATTGCAAACGTTTTGTATTTGAGTTGGTTACAAGAGCCAGTTCGTAAGCCAGTCCAATTGTGCTTACGACTATGAACGTCAAATATGTATTCAAGTGAATAACGAATAAATACCTTTGTGCTGAAAATTCAAAACATCAGTAATCCAACGTCAATCAAAAACGTCAGTCAAATCAACGTCAGTCAAAAGTCATCCGAGAAAAGCACGCTTTTCTCGGATGACTTTTCATCCAGAAGCTCACATTTCTTTGCATTGAAAAAGGTGTTCCTTGTAACACCGAAACACGTGTCTGCAATATCTTGCAATATTTGTGCTTTCTGACGTTGGATTACTGATTTTTTGAATGTATTCAAGTGGTTACAAACGCAGGCAACTAAGTATGTTAATGAAATTACTATTTTATTTATTCATATACACTACATGAAAAAATTGGTACAATTGCAATTATCTAAAATTTTTTTTAACATAAGTTTGAAACAAAAATTACCCGGGTAATTAATAATTTGTGGTTGTATCTTTTTAACACACACACACACACACAAATCTGTAGTATATTAATCACGCTGTCTTGCTTGTAGCATTACAAAAAAGACATATATAGATCAAGCGATTTGTAATTTACTCTTGGTTAATTATTCCCACCAAATTTATTTTTAATATTAAACATTTAAAAACATTATTAGTGTTCACATCTTAAAAAGGGTGAAAACGCTAATGAGTAATGGAAGTGGCCCTGTTTTCACGAAAATTCTAATTATTAAATTAATATTTATTAATTTAATAATTAGAAAGAAGCTATTGGTCACTTTAAGTAACTAATATTTGATTGCTTTTAAGTTTACAAGCGAAAAAACGGATGTTATGTCAAAAGACTTTTCTAGTTAAGCGGGAAAAAAAATCTTCACATTTGCCTATTTACCGTTATTAGGAATATTTAAAGATACATCCTAGCAACTGCTTTATTTGCACTATTATTCATAATAATTCGTATTTTGTATAGGAAAATAATCAAAAAAAAAAAAAAAAAAAAAAAAATCACACATTGAAAATATTCTCACTAGAAATATTCCATTCAGCTAATTCCGACCAGCCTCTTCCAGTGTCCATTTCATCTCCGAACCTTCCATGTGTCTTCTATTTTTCTTATTTTTTCCGATCTCATTTCTTTTCCTCCTTTCCTGGGATTTTAGAAGAATTCTCAGAAATCTTTTGTAGCAAAGCCTCGAGCAAAATCTCTAGCTTGAAATGAATGAAAGAAAGGTGGAAATGTTCGAATGAAGGAGGGAAGGAATTGCAACGAAAGATGCCAGATTCAGAAGCCTGGTAATTAACGAAGATCCATTCCTTTCACCTGATTGGCTAGAAGGGAAGTACTTGTCAAATATGTCGGTATGGAAGTTGGCGGTGCTTATTATAGTTGAAACAAATTCTATTTTTATTTCTCTCTTGCTTCGACTATTTTTGAAATCTTATTGTTTCTAATAATTTGTTAAAAATAGTTTTTCTTCTATTGACACTAGGTAATAAATGTAGGAAAGGTACAAAATGTACAACAAATTTATATAAATTGAAAACGTAGCAATTGAAAGATTTCATTTTATAAAAAACTGCTAACTAAAATATTTACTTGTCATAAATCTATGAACTTATATATATATATATATCTATATATGTACTGTTCTCTCTCTCCCTCTTACAATGTCATTTATACACATACTAGCTGCGTTGTCCGGTGTTGTACTGTCTACCTCGAAGATATAAGATATGTTGGACTATCACGCTTAAAAAAATTAAAAAGAAATATTGTAAAAAATTCAATCAATATGTGCTGAAAAATAACCAATTAAAATCGAAATCATCAAAGAAATGGGATTTTGAAGAGTCGTAAAAATCAATTTTTCAAATTAAACATAATACCTGAAAACTAAAAGTTAAAAGCGGAGTGAAAATGTTTAGATTCAAAGATAAAACAATACATATTGTAATTTTTTGTTTATTCATAAAAAAAATTAATTGATAACGAAACAAAGATTGCGGAATTCAAAACCACATCTGCAAGCTAAAAGGCACTTATAGTGGAGTATAAAAAAGAATTCACAAGAATGTATAATTCAAAGAATTACAACTAAAATTTTCAAATGTGTTTTTTAAGGGCTAATTTATCGCACTCGCTGCACGAATTAATAAATACAATGGTTATAGTATTAGAAAACTAAACTGGTGCATGCGTTAAAGATGAAAACTGCAATCGTAGATAATTGAGATAAAAAACGTGTTCAATAACAGTGATAGTTACTTAAGATTATTGATTGTGCACTGCAAATAATCGGTACACATTTGGAACACTTTAAGTGTTCCAGTTGCTTGAATATGTGCTAAAATGTATTTCGAATGTGTTCTGTACAAAGAAAGTAAGCTGAAATGTTTTACTAATCCATTCCGTTATGAAGAAAACGTTCCAAAAATGCACCGAATGTGTTTGCTGGGAATCTCTTTTCAGCCGAAGTTTGGGAATACACTTGAAAACAAACACATCGCGTGCACATTTGAGCGTGCTTGTGAAATCACTGCTTTCTTTGCTACGCCATATTTGTAAACAATCTGGATCGGCCGCAATCATTTTCGTCATGCTTTTGAATGCTCAAAAGGTACGCCACTTACTTATATTCATGTTCTTTACAGATAATTTTTGTATTTGTACATTTACTGAGCTTCATACATTTGTTTTAAATAAACTAATAATTTACCATACCGCTTAAGTTTTGAAATAAAATTAAATCCTGTGTTTTAAAACTGTGTGGTTACGTTAAGATTAACGTGTTACGATTCTAATCCTAAAATTTGACGATTGATTTAGGGCTCCTGCTCTTATACTAGAGTTTAAAGTCACCCTGTATACATGTGTATCATAAGATTGTATGTAAGTGCCTACACGTACGAATGCGTGTATACGTGTCTACCTGAGTATATAACTGTTCGTATATATACGAGTTTAAGTCAGTCTATACGTGTATAACCGAATGTATATCTGTATATAGATAAAAAATACTTGCAGACACTCATATACATAGTTATTGGTGCATTTATGTGAATACGTATATATACGTGTCTACACGAGTATATGCGTATGCATAAGAATATACTCGTAAATTTAACCCCGTTTCTGTAAAAACAATACATGTTAAGTGAAATTAATATTTAATTTATATCTGCCTTATACTTAAATATTAAGTGACATTAGAAGAACAATATTCGTTTAAGCCTAATATTATGACCACATTACCCCATCTTACTTAAATTGCTCTAAAAAACTGTCAAAAAGAAATTGAGCTAACTGCTAACGAGTAAGAGTTCTTGAGACATGTAGGAAGCTTCCTGTGCAGTCCATCTGTTCATAATTTTAACAAACAAAATTTCCCGAGGAAGTTAAAAGAGGTGTTTAGATTTTAAATTTTTTCATATTCACCCAAAATACTTTTTTAACCACATAACATTTTTCCAGTTGTAAAATTTTGTATTCAAAATGTAGTTTCTAACCCTCCTACTCTAAAATAAAATTTTCACATTCATGCGAACATTTATTTCCAAGCTATAGCCATTTCTTTGACGTATGACCACTTAACCCCATTGACCACTTTCCCCCACCAGACCCTATTTATTATTTCTCAAAGCTTCTTTTATACTTGTTCGGTAGGTATCCTCAGAGGATATTAGTGTTAAGTAATTGTTCTAAAACACATTCTAGAAACTGTACCTGTATGTGTGCCACAAAATGTTCAGTAAAGTGTTCAAAAACGTGTCTTTCCCTATAAATGCTTAAAAAGTGCGCTAAAAAAAATGCGAAACTAAATATATGTTCCGAACTGTGTTTCTAGAAGTGTTTTGGAAACTGATCCAAAAAAAAAAGTGTACTAAAAAAAAGGGGACAAGTGTACGTGTTCAAAAAATGTTTTAAAAAGTGTTCTTACAACTGTTATAATAAATGTTCCGAAATAAGTGTTCTGAAAAAGGAGACAAGTGTCCGTGTGAAAAAAGTGTTCAAAAAGTGTTTGATTATTTGCAGTGTGGTTTGGATAAAAATAAATAAAGTTTGAAAGGTATTTATTTTTAGACCAGTTTAAAGAAACTCTATCGATGTTATTTTCTAAATTTTTTTATTACTGCAAATATTTTCCGCAATTTACCGTTAATTTAGTAGCGTTTGTGAGATTCTTTTTTTTTTTTTTTTGCAAATTTACTGCTTATGAAATATTTTACTTAATTTGTTGTTAGGTGTTATATTTATTTCAATATTCTGTTGTTCATTTTCTCTAGCAATAATAATAACAGAGAAAAGCAGCTAATTATAGTACTAGAATATTAACTTGTTCAACAGTGTAAAAATATAAAAGAAAGTAAAACACCGTAAATAGGCACAAATTTAGTTTTCTGCAAATTTGTGCTTATTTATGCTGTTTATTTTCTTTTTTTTTCAAGCACAAAGATAGTATTTATTCAATTCTTAGTGTAAAAATGTATTAATAGTCCAGTCATATTAGACATTAAAATCGCAAAGTGCGATGTAGTTCTGTTTTTTTAATATGTTGTTTAGGTCGGTTAGGATAATGTAAATCTATGTTTGCAGTTTTCAAAAACCTGTGCTCGCTGCGTAATTTGCAAAAAACTGCGAAATTTCCAGACTTTTTTAAGTTTTTTCTTTATAACTCTTAAATTATCCAACTTATGATACTAAATGTGAATACTCGTTTTAAAGAACATCAAATTTTGAAAAATTTAAGCTCAAGTGTTGCTTTGTAGAACCAATAGTTTAGGAGATATCGTATTTTAAAAATTGGCCGTTTTTGGTGAAAAAAAAAATGCTTTGATCACATTTTAGGCCAAATATCGACATTAATTCCCACTCTACAAGAAAAAACTGGACATACAGTTATAGTAAATTTAATTGGCTTACATTTAAGCCAAAAAAGAAGTCTATAGCTTCATTAGTTCTATTGCAATTGCAAAACAAACAAATAATCTGAAAATTCGATTTTTGAAAAAATGAGACAAAACACTTTTCAAGATAGTATGGAAGATCCTATTCTTCACAAAGGAGCGAAGAATGATATAATAAGACTCTAATGTGTGTTTAAATAAGTTATATGTGTTGGAAAAACTCGTCGGTAAGGAAGGAAAAAAAAAAAGGACAATAGTTGACAACAGGTAACGCAAACATTCCTTCCCCTACGTATCTATACCTTTCACATTGATGAATTTTCGGCCTTATTTCGTTTTTAGACTTGAAAATTACCTACCTAATTTGATTTTAAATAGATAATATTTTTGAACAAAAGATTTTCAAAGCAAAACAGTTGCCCATTAGAATAAGAGACACCTGGACAGAAAACAGAATGACTTCGAAAGGGTGAAACTGTATTTGTATGTTAGTTTTATTATTAAAACGGATCATAAAAATTAACTACACTTAATATTTTAGTTTTTATGGTATCCTTGATGGATACGATCGTACTCCCGAATTGGAAAAAGGAAGGAAGTGATAGTTCGATTTCTTTCATTTTATTATTTTTCTTTTTCCTTTTTTTTTTGCTCATTTCTGTCGATTAGAATGGAAAAGATGTTGTGGGAAGTCTTTTCAAATAGCAGATTGCACAAAGCTGAGGAGCTAAGATCAGTTCTGCAACAACAGCATAACCTCATATATCCGTTCTTGCACTAATATGAGAGACATCTGAAAACGATGGGTGAGACTGGTTCGTTTAATGTTGTAATTGGTGACGAACCAATCTCAAAATTTATGTTGGTCTTCAATCATCTGAACTCTGAGGCGTCCTCCTCCCCTGCCAACTATTTGTTTACTTGTCGGTAAACGTGATACGAATGGAATGAAGTTACTTTTTTGGTTGAAGACTAAGAAAGATACTTCACAGTTGCCTTACTTGCTGTTTTGACGAACAGCTTCGGCTAAAGCTTCTTGACTCACTTCAGGAAGAAAAGCTGTGGTGACCTGGTCAATCCAGTTATCCAACCCCTGTTTGTTTGAAATACACCGCACAGTTTTGTTTTTCTTAGCCAGACATGGGAAGACGTGGTATCACATACACTAATTGCATGAAGAAAAAGTTCGACTCTAAGAGCAATTCCATTTTTCATCGGTTAAAAAAAAAAAAAAAAAAAAAAAAAAATTAAAGCTGAATACCAATTAACTGGACTTTGCTAAATACTTTGAATGCTTGAGACAAAAACAGCTAAAAAAAAACCTAGTAGATCCACATCCTCTCCATCAACGATCACGGTCGGTTGAGATGTACTTTTTTCGATGGCGGTTCAGATAATATTTCAATCTCTCGCTTGTTATTTTTACTCCCAAAGAAGTAAAAGAAGTATTGTATTCGCGAACCTCCCCCCCCAAATCGGCCTTAATTTCCACTTTGCTTGCCCCCGAATGAATATTGAGTTTTTTTTTTTCAACTCGACCAAAGGTGGATGCAGGTTATATGCCTAAGAACACTCGAAATATCCATTTTGACAATCTCCGAATTAATTACAACGAGTTTTCTCGTGACGTCTGTATGTACGCATGTGTGTATGTGCGTATGTATTTCGCATAAGTCGAAAACGGTATGTCCTAGAAAGTTCAAATTTGGTACGTAGACTCCCAGTGGAGTCTAATTGTGTACCTCTACTTTTGGTTGAATTGGGATGTTTCAAAGGGTTTTTTTTAACACCTTTTTGGAGGGAATTCATTGTTAATTTCAATGCAAACTCAAATGGTATTGTAATTTGGCAAACACTTTGCGATATATCGCCAAGCTTTTAGTCGCCAAGTTTTGTCGCCAATTTGGTGACAAATTTGGCGTTTTTTTATTTTTTATTTTTTTAAAATCTGGTTTCATTTTATGACATTAAAATGTCCAATATCGGAAAAATTAATCTGTATAACACGTTTTTTTGCTTTAGTTCGCAACAAACTTTGGGTAAAAATATTTAAAGTTTCTTTACTCACTCCAAGGCACTATTATCATTAAATTGGCGTAAAAGGAAGTCATGTGAAGTCATCAGCTCGTTTTGTATACGTATGACTGGACTATAAATACCGAACATTAATCCGAATTAGTCGAACCGAACAAATAAATAAGGTTTAGTCAAAACAGAACAAGAACACTTATATACACGCACACGCACATACGCACAAATACACACGTTTTAACGTGTTCTAGATATTTATTAAGCAATGTTAGTGTCAAGGAATATTCATTTGCAAGCTTATTTTCATTCAGCAGCGATTAAAAATGCTATTTGTTTTTTTCGCGTTGCCTTCATTGTTTTACTTAAGACAGTCTCAGTTTATTTTTTTATCAATGAGGTCAAAATTATGTTATTAATGGTTATACTTCCGTCTTCTTGGAGGGGTTGATGGAGGCTCTTGAGCAAGACGAAAGAAAAAAAAAAAAACCCCAATGAAAAAAAAAAACCCCGAACGCATCCTATTAAGTCGGTGATGTTATTCATGTTTGAATTGCGTATGTATTACCCATATGCTGCTTTCGATGTTGTGGGCACAGTTTTTGCTGGTAAAAGTATTAAAAACTATAAATTGAAGTATTTCAGTTAATTTCAATTGTTAACTACTTTAGCGTGATTTTTATAGTTACGTCATCATCATAAAATAGGGGGGGGGGAGAAAAAAGAAAAAAATAATTCTGTATCTAAAATTCAAATTATATTTTTCGCAATCATGGGTTGCGATAGGACCCAACTCATTGGGTTTCTTGTTTCTACAGATAACTCTCATTTCCCGGGAGCAACTTTATTTATACCCGACCCTTTCGACCTTTTGTGATCCTCTTTAGACAAAAATAGAATTCAACCCGCAAGAAATCTGTACGAGCATGTCCTTCCGTCTGGGTGGTGGCTTTCACGTCCTGTGGTCCAGGGGCCCCGAGATTGTCCCTTCTCCTGAGCGGTGGTGTGTCTGACAGGCAGTAAAGGGCAGTAACTGCAAATTTTTCACTTTTCATTTTTTTTTTTTTTTTTTTTTTTTTGCATTTTTGTCATCTGTTGTACGTTATCTTTATTGTACAAGCTCGCTTATTTGGTTTCCGCTGAGAAAAAAAGTGCGAAAAAGACGTCAAATTCCTACATTTCCCCATTGATAGTATGGAGTCCAAAACACGTTTCTTCAAATATCTCGAAAACACATTTTTGCAGATACTGCCGTTTACCTGCACACGGCAGTATAGGCTTGTATGTGTGTGCAGGACATGGACGCCACCGCCCAGGAGGAGTGGAGGCCAGTGGACAGTGCTGCTGGTGGAGGTCCAGGACCAGAGGAGTGATCCCGTACTTGCAAGGGCAAGTGGTTAGTAGAGCTCGCAGATGTCCGGGTCCAAAAATCAAAGGAATATTCACTGCGGTCAAGTGAGAATAATTAACAATTCGTTGATTGCTTAAAAAAGGCTGATGTTTTAATATACAAAAGTAGTTACATGAATTGATTACCGAGTTAAATAAAAATATGTATAAATACAGTAATATTCAAAAACATTGTACACAATATAATTTGTTTCTGTGATCTACTAAAATATTGTAAAATATATAGTACGGTAAGTTGAATAAATACCTTTGTGCATAAAAAATAAAATATGAAATGAGCTTACGGATGAACATTTGTCGGATGTCCCTTCGTCCATAAGCTCATTTCTTTTGCTTTGAAAAAGGCGTTCCTTGTAACGCCAAAACACGTGTCAGCAGTAATCTGCAATTTGCTATTTGAAGGTTGTTATTTCTTATTTTACTTGCTATAATGGTGCTTGAAAATTTTGCAGTACTTACAAACATTTTTACAGTCGTTTTTAAAGCGAGTAACTGGTCTTTATAATATACCTTCTCTATTCTAAGAAGAAATAAGTCGATTTACTAGAGCAGGGGTTCCCAACTTGTGGAAGGGGGTCGCAGCATTTATCCCTAACTTTCAAAACATATCATTGCATAGTTTGAAAATTAAAATACATAGGAGAAAAATTGCATCATTTTTGAGCAGCATCAGAACTTGAGCGCAATGACGAATCCAAGAGTAGGGATATGGGGCTGCAGCAGCTCTCCCCCCTCTCATGCCACAGTGTCTGATCCCCCAACGTCCTCTAAGATAATCTTAAGCTTTAGCTTAGGGACTTCAATCTCCACAAATTTTCGCGAAAGAGTTCAGAATTCATCTCCCTCATCATACAAAATCGTCTAAAACTTCGTCTTTGGATACAGTGAAACCTGTGTAAGTTGACCACTTGCGGTGCACTACTTTCGTTTTCACCTTAAACAGGTGGTCAACTTAGAAAGGTATTATATGACAAGGGCTAATTCCGTGCCTAAAAAAAGCGGCCAACTTAGACAGGGTGATCAACTTCACAGGTTTTACTATATTTGGAATGCAGATTTGGTCAATTTCGAATAATTTCTGTGAGAGATTCTCTAAACCTCAACCCTTATCCTGAAAGATGTCCTGTAGTTGTGTTTTTAGGACTTAATTTTGGTAATGTTCCGAGGAAGAGCACCGAACACCATTAGGTTCCCTAGCTTCATCAAAAGTAGTCAAGTAATGGGTTTTTAGGATTATACTTCGAAATAAAAAATCTAGAAGAGTGCCTGCTGTCTCCCTTCTCATAACTAAAGATCGTATAAAACTTCGTTCTTAACACTGAAATTTCAAAACAATTCTTGTGAGGGTCTCTGATCTTATCAACGATATCCCCTTGTCATCAAAGATGACCTACTATTATCATTTTTGGACTTAAATTTCAAAAAATTTCCTTGGGATTACCCCCAATCCTCTCTCTTATCACATCATTAAAACTCGTCTAAAATATCGTGATTGGATCTCCAACTCCAAAAAAATTAAGGAGGTGAGGCTCCGAATCCAGCGTTTTTCCTGAAAGATCCGAATCCTTTCTCTTGCATAATTTCAGCTAACAAGGAGACGGCACGACCGTGGGGTCGGAGATTTGCGTCATTTTTTTTTTGTGGTGAAAGAGGTCCCCTAGTATCTTACGTGGTTAAAGTAATACGACGCAATACTCAGAAAATTATGAGAAAAATCAATTTAAAGTCGTCATGCAGTCTCCTAGGCGCCTTATTCTTATATATTATTTCTCTAGCCTGTTTTTGGTTTCTACGCGAGATTTTACTCAATTCTTGATCGATTTCTTTGATTTACACCTTATTTTAAAGCTTATCGTGCTGGCTACTGACGAAAAATAGACCCACGGTCTGAAAAGGTTTTTTTCTGCCAAAAAACCCGTTTTAAAGAACCAAAATAGGGTTTTCGGTTAAATTTATAACTTTAACTTGCACGATGAGCGGCAGAGCTAAATAGCTTGATCGGCAGAGCGTTCGACTGGTAACCAGGAAAATGTGTGTTCGGGCCCACGTCCGGACAATCTGCATCAAAAAAGAAAAAAAAAAGAAATATCGTGCATTGAATGAACACTTAATAAAGTGGATAACAAATATGAAGTAATAGAATACATGAGAAGGAAACGCTCCTTGCTGTTATGAAAACTTGATCTAACATTGTGCTAAATTACTTCTAAATTGTAAGACTTTTTTTGTTTGTTTTTAAAGTTTTGGCTCCAGTAAGAAATTTAAAGCATAATGTAAGCAAAAATATAAGTATCAGGTTTAAGATTTCAGACTACAATGGAAATTTTTGTTCAGAAAAATATAATAAATCGTCTATTAAAATCTAGATTCTTCTAATGAGTTTTTGACTCTTTGTACAAATAAAAAAAATTGCTACCTCAATTTGAAGGGTAAACTACTTCTTTTTCTTCTTTTTATAAAAAACAAATAACCTATCACATTTTTACTACATTCGAAAAGCTACGCTTAAAAAAGAGCTTAGTTAAATTTTTTTCGTATTTTAACCGTGCTGTTAAATGATGAACACGTGCTGCCATCTAAGTCATAACGGTTCAAGCAGCCAGTGGTAACAAATTGTAAAAAAATTCAAAAATAAAAACATTTCGCTTCAATATCTTATCCTACATATTATTCCCCTCTCATTTTAAAACTTATCAGGCTGGCAAATGACGAAAAATACACTTACGGTCAAAAAAACCAAGTTTTCGGAAACGCCTCTTGATGTTTCAAAACCTTGATGCAGCCTGAAATTCTTACGCAGATTTTGTTTTTTTTTAAAGCAAAGTTATAATACAATTTTCCAATTTTTTACGTCGCTTTCGGCAAGAAAAAAAAACCTGTGTGTGCGTGTATGTGTGTGTTTTCTTTTTCTTTTTTTCCTTTTTTTATAAAGCTTAAAAGCACTGGACTAAGTTGTTCGGTTAAATTGATAAGTTTTTTTTTTCGATAGAGCGTTCAGCTATAAACTAACTGAACTTCGGGCAAGCTCGAGCTGTCCGACATAATAGCAAATTTTGATTAATATTACACATTACATGTACTCATAACATACAGCAGATAAAACACACGGAATAAAATTAATGCAATGGGAATGCTACTTGGTGTTTCGACTCCTTTATGCAGGCTACAGTTATCATTCGGATAAGTTGACTGTTAATCGAGAGTGTTCTTCCTTTTTTTATGCTTTAAATTCATCCAGACCACTCAGCATAATGTAAGCATAAAAAAAGTATTAGATTTACCTGAAGGAAATCCTTTTTGTGCAGAAAAACATTTTCATTGTATGCTGAAATGTAGATGTTTCTAATAACAGTCTTCGACCTTTTGTATAAATGAAAAAATACTACGCCAAATTAAAACTACGAGTTTCACCCAGTAAACCTTTAATTTTTTATTCGCGCGAATACGATATAAACCATTAAAATTATTATCAACTCATTAGTAAGAAATCATTTTCTACTCCTATTCTTTCTACTGAAAAAAAAAACATTTTTTCTGCGTTCGAAAAATTACACTTAAAAAACGGACTCAGTTCAACTGGTTTTGGTTATGAATTTTAAGTGCTTCGATTAAAAGAAAAACGTGTGCGGGCATTTAAGCTGTAACGGTTAAAGCAGCTTGCTGTGGGAAATTGTTCAATATTCAAAAAAAAAAAAAAAAAAAAAAAAAACATTATTTTCAATCGAATTTATTACTTCTCTAGAATGTTTGTTTCAATCGCTAAGTGATACCTTCCTCATTCTTTAATCAAATTCCATGTTTTACGAATAATTTTAAATCGTATCATGCTGGCTAATGACAAAACATAAGGGTTATAATATTATTTTTTTCCGGCAAAAGCTTTTTTGCTGCTTTTTATTACGCATTCTTTAAATGAATAGCGTCAGAAAAGGAAGGCGCAATTGCTAGATTTGTTGGGGTGCCGTGCTGTTAAGGAGAATGTCGCCAGTTTGAATCTGTGCTAATAAATATGTCTTTATTGTTTCTTTTCTTCCGTCAGATGCTCACATGGGCAGGACTGTATTTGCCACAATCTGTTTTTTAACATGCAAAATTACTTCTTTTTCACGAGTCACTCAGCCACACTTTTAATGATATTTATTCTTGCATTGAAAATACGTACAACCAAAAGGTGAGCGATGATCAAACTATCACAACGTTGTATTTAACGATGTTTTTTTTGCTGATGTCTTTAAATTACATGCTTTCTCTTCTGCGCTTACTTTTTTTCGGTTCTTCTTCATGATGTTCTTCCCTTGAAATTTTTAAGGAGCGAAATGCCTTATGAAACGATTCGAAGCACAGTGCGGAGTTCCGCACGGGTCGACTAGTGAGTTTAAAATGTCAATCTCTTGACGTGCCGCCGCTAGCCTAGTTGGTTAAGGCGCGATATTGTGTTGCAGAGATAGCACGATTGAATCCCGCTCTGGATCCTTTTTTTTTTTGCTTTCACAACAATTAGTGGTAACGCTTTTCACCCCTAGATTACTTTCTGAAATTTATTTTTGCCAAAGATCACAAACTTTTTCATTCACTGAAAAACATTCTTGCTCGTTATTCTGTACGGTTTGTTTTGCCTACTAAAGGTTTTTGATCTGTGGTCCTTTTAAATAAGGGGCATCTGCTCATAAGACTGCGCGACCCTGTGAGAATTGCATTGTAGTTAATTTTTCTATTTCGTGGTGAACGTGAACCTACGTGTCTATTCCATTAAACCCAAAGTTACCGTACAATCAAAATGTAAAATGTTGGCTGAAAAAGTTGCTAGCTCTTCTGGAAGAGGAGAGGAAATTCCCAAAGGATCCATGTACAATGCACTTCCTTGGTGCAACCTTGTGATGTTAACTTCTACAGACAAGTCAAAAATTTCATAAAGCGCTTACAAAAGCGTGAGTTGTTAGAGCAAAATAGAGAAATTAATTCCCGGGAAGATTGTAAATTAATTCAATTATTAACCATCAATTATCGTCACCAATATTCAAAGACATGATTCAATACGCCTGGTTTGCATCTAAATTATCCACTATTCGAAATATTTTCATAAATATTAATGAGGTATGTTTTTCTAATGATATATTGCAAATTCCTTGCAATCGTAAAAAACACGCTTTTATTTGTTGCGCAAGATGTCGCAAAAATTATTGCTTTGTTTGTTTCTATGATAACTACCACTGCGGTTATTGTACATAATCATTCAAAAAAAAAAAAAAAAAAAAAAAAAAAGAATTTTTTCTTAATGACTTGGTTATTTTCATTTGAAACTCAATGTTCTTCCTCACATACTTTAGAAAGAAAAATATGAATTGTTTTAAATTGTTTTGCCGGAAAAAAAAGAAAATATATTTTTTAAATGATTAAATTCTAAAAAACTATGAAGGGAAAAGAAATTATCTTTCAATAATTGCTGTGATAAAAAAAAAAGATCCGAATGTCCTATGAGCAGATGTCCCTTATAACCGTAAGGGGACCACATGTCGAAAACCTTTACTAGGCAAAACAAACCGTACAGAATAACAAGCAAGAATGTTTTTCAGTGAATGAAAAAGTTTGCGATCTTTGGCAAAAATAAATTTCAGAATATAGGGGTGAAAAGCGTTATCACTAATTGTTGTGATATATTGTTAATTTTCTTTCCCCACTTATATAACTCAATTCCCTTAATGTGATTTCTCATATGCTAGTAATGACGCCCCCCCCCCTTCCAAGCAAAAATCTGACTCTCTCTCTCTTTCTCTCTCTCTTGCTGAACGTTTGAAAAAAAAAAAAAAAAAGAAAATGAGTGACTACCAAACACCCTCCTCCCAATTTTTTGACCACGCGACGGCCTTGTTTAAAGAAAACGCATTCATTCAGTTCAATGAAAATCAGACACTAAGAAAAAAAAAGAAAAGAAAACGCATAGGGGGTGGCAGGTTGTTTAGTTAATGAAAAAGGGTTCGCTACGTGAAAAAGGTTGGAACCACTGTACTAGAGTCTAATTTCATCAAAACTGAGAAGTGAAAAAAAAAAAGACTGAAAAAATTTCCAAATTCACAAATTCACCAACACAGTCGATCAAGATAAATTATATTTCTATGCCTTTATTAGTGCTTCGTTAAAAATGATACCTATCCTTTTCTAACAAACTTAATTGTAGAAAACATGTCCAAGCAATATGATACTATAAATTCTGAAATCTTTCAGATCACTGTTTTTCCCTAGAATAATTGGACATAAAACGAGATGGGTTTTGCTTGGTTTTTGATCCGGAAAACTTACTTCCTCTTTGCCATTATTTCAGTTCTAGTACGTTAAATATTTCGTTTGCTGATATTATCGTCCCATAGTTATAATTTTTGAGAGTTTATCTTAAAATATGTTTATTTTTGTACAAAACATGTATATTTGCATCTATCATCAAATAATCACTTAAAGAGAAAATGAAGAGCTTATATAAACCAAGAGTACAACACAATATGAAGGACAAATACACACACGCCTACATATGGGTCTTCTAAAATTACGGGAAATTTTTTATCTATGTGGTTTTAATACCTTACTCCTTTTAAATGATAACATTGCTAATAAGTAGAAAATATAAACATTTGATGCTTGTCGGTTTCGTTTTATATTTTACTAGCTTACTACCCGGCGTTTCCCGGGTGCTTTTAGATGCAACATATCTTTTGGATCATCAAATGAATGAATTCTATCTAAATGAGCGTAAAAAAAATACATTCGCACCGCTTTCTATGCTCAAATCTTCAAAATACTTTAAATAACACAGAAAATTAATCATTTGCTGAAAAAGTAACATCAACTTCATGCAAAAAAGTATGAAGGGTTGGGCTCTGTGGGTACGTTGGTACTCACTGGTACGTTGTCTGAGGTTGAATCAGACGGGCGGTACATAAATTGTCTTAATGCAAAGACAAATGATTGTCTTTTGCACATCTTGTGGGACAACCTTTTACGTGACGCTTCGAAAGAAAAGCGTTGTGCCGCCTTTGTAGGTTTGGCTTTCCCTAAGACTTAAAAAAATCAACAGTACTTTCCACGTACAATTTATTCGAAAATAAATCATTGAATGCATCCTTAGAAAGAGTCGTGAGCTTACCAAAAAAAAGTCAATCTCTATTATCAGGCACAAATATATGCAGAAAAGTCTTCTTGGACACAGTTATAATATTTTCAGATTAATTTAAAATCATCTTCAATGTCCAAAAGCTAAACAGATAGTCCACCGTACAGAAAACAAAGAATTCAATCAGTGTTGTTAATAGACGATAACACTCTTTTTTGGCGGTGTTTTTCGAATGAAGGTATCAAGTGATAGGTTATTTTGTATGTTTTCGGAAGCACATTTCGCAGAAAAAGTTTGCTTAGTATAAAAAAAAAAAAAAAAAAAAAAAAAACTTTATAAAATGTGTCTGCTCGCTCTTGCCAAGGTTCGTTATTTCCATGCCATAAAGTAAAATTGGATAAGTGTAACTTGCTTAAAAAGACGCACTTCAGCTACATTTTATTTTCTTATATTGAGGTCGAATTTCTATTTTCGTAGGTAAAAATGACAGTTAGACAGTAATACTAATGTCTTGTAACGATTTGAAATTTGTCAAGATTCTAGTTCAAATTTTTAAAACGTAATACTTGCCGTATAAATGTTATACATGATATCTCACACTGATGCAGGTAGATAGAGCACGTATTTAAGTTTGGTGCTTTAGACAGAGTATTTTTTTTAGAGAACATCAAAATTTTAATTTATAGAGACACAGTCGTTGTGAGAGGTGGGAATGAGTCTACTGACTACATTACAGTCATTATTTTAAGTTATGTAAAGCATTAAAAATGGAAGTGGGTGCACGTGAAGTTATTGAACGCACTATTTAAATAACCGTCAATTAAACTGCGTTATAGAGAAAGAAGTAAGCGTGCGCATTTTGGTCACTATCCGTGTTAGATTTTGTTTTTTAAATTATTTTCAAGCCGAAAAAATTTAAAAAAAAAAAAAAAAAAGTCTTGTTTGGGCTTACAACTGTGTAATAGACAAATCTTTTGTTTTATTTTGCAGGTTCTTCTTGCATATTTTGTTCCCCTTATCCACAGCTTAAAAGCAAACGAAATGAATTTCACGTTTCAAAACGTAGTCTAAAAATTCAAAACTTAATTGATTCAAATTTTTCTAATCCATAAATTTAATTCAAAACTTTCTCCTAAATATTGTTCTTAGTCCCCCTCCCAGCAGCAAGAAGAATTTCATTTGTGAGTGAAACCATCCTTGAGCAAATAACATAAAGCTATCTATATCGAAAATAGTTACATCTCAAATACATTTATAGCACTTAATCGTCCATTGTGGTTACACGTGAGATACAAAGTGTTTCACCTTATCCCTATACTGTTGAAGAGAGTTTACGCTATTACAGTGATAATTTTCCATTCATATTAGAAATTTTTTTGCATTATAGCAATTTTTTGCAGTTTAAAACAGTTTAAATTTAAATTAATATTTATTTGCACTTTTTCCAAACTTAAAACTCCAACCCTCCCAAACTGTATGAATTCCGCCAAATAATATTTCCATGTGGTTTTACGGATAAAAAAAGGTGCACAACCTTTAATTTTAGCACGTATTGGCAATCCTAGTATGGTAGTTTATGTGCATGTAAGAAACGTCATGACCATTCCCCCTCCCCCTTGAAAAGCAAATTCCAGATACGCTACTAATCCTACTCGCAAATATGATTATTTTGCAATTTATTTGAGAAATTAGTATTTTTTACCCTTGTTCTTTGTTAGACTTCAGCGATTAAACTTAGTTGGACCGAATTAGGTAAAGATCCGACGTAAATCATGGAATCGTATAAAGAACATATGCATATTGGTTTTAAGGACCATCCAACATTTAATTGTTGAAGCTTGTACATAGATAATGAATGAATTATTGATACCGAGATGATTTTGGTATTTTCTGGCCTGTTCATGTGGAAAATACTGGCCTATAATTTCGTTCTACCATTACTGCAACGGAAATACCAAAAGAAAGCATGCAAAGTAAGTAGAACTGTCGGAAACCGTTATTCAAAGAACTCTAAACAGCAGCATTCCGATTTCGTTCGGTTTTCTTGCTAAACATGCTTTACGCTAGTCGCGAATATGCATTAACGGCAAACTTTGAGAATACCTTTAGTTTTGATTGCATTTAAAATATTCCTGGTGGTTATATGTTGCAAATCATTTTTATTAGCTTGGAATCAAAGTTCCTAAATTTAACGATAGTAGTTTATCTTTGAAGAAACTTCATCTAGGGCAATTTATTACGGGATTTTCATTTAAACTAAATTAATAACTATATACAAATTCGTTCGTGTAGAAAAGGCAATTTTATGACTCAAAATATGAATTCAGACCATTTTGGGTCTTTTTAAAATTCCGAAAACCCGCCTATATGAATTCCTGAGCAACAATTTACCTTTGTGCTAAATGTGGAAGAAATCCGACGACAACTGGATTTGTAGAAAGAACATACACACACACACTCACACCCACAAACATACATCCATTTATATATATATATACTCCTGCTCTTTGATCGCCTGGAATTACTTATATTAAACCGAGTTAGGTTATCGGTTATAGTTGAACCGAATTACTTAAAAATTCGACGTAAATCAAGGAATAGTATGAAGAAAATTTATATATTGCAAATTGGTTTCATAAGGATGATAGAACATTAAATTAAATTTCTGTTACAAAGATGAAATAGATGTGGTTTCAATAAAAGTAGTCTAATGCTGAAACAGTCGAAGATTGTACGTCAATATTGAATGCAATATTATTACCTTACTCATGTTTGTATTTTCTCTGCTATTAACGGAAAAAAACACCGATCAAAAATTACACGCGACCCTTACACTGTTGTGAATTTTATGATCAAAAATTATTTAAAAATTACAAATTAAAGGTAGCATTCTAATTAAGTAGAACCATGCGTAGCATCAACGGACCCCTGCGGCGTCGTAGGTCGCAGTTGAAAAACCGATGTACAGCATCATTTCTTAGTACATCGACGGCTTTCTCGCCAAACAATGCTTAAACACTTATCGCTAAACGGCATCGACGGCCATCGTTCAAGATACTTTTTGTGTTGATTGCATTTTAAATAGCTCCTGGTTGTCATATGCTGATAACCGTTTTCATCTGCTTTGAAACAATGTTCACAAATTTAACGATTAAAGTTAATCTTTGAAGAAACTTCATCTAGGGCAGTCTTTTACGGGCTTTTCATTTAGATTAAATTCATAGCTATACAAAAATTCGTTCGTGAAGAAAAGAGCAATTTTATGACTTAAAATATGAAATTAAACCTCTTTGGGTCTTTTCAAAATTCCAAAAACCCGCCTATATGAATTCCTGAACAACAATTTACCTTTGTGCCAAATTTGGAAGAAATCCGACGAAAACTGTGGATTTGTATAAGAAACATACACACATACCCACACACCCACAAACATACATCCACTTTTATATATATAGATTTTATTTTATACTTAAAACAATCCAAAAAATGAGAAACATAAACTCTACAAACTGTCACAAACCCTGCTCTTTTACTGTTAACTGAAGAAACAGACCTGGTTAATAATGCATTTGATGAAAAGGTGGGTTAAGGGGACTCAGTACCCCCTATACCGCCAATGTTAATTTGCACAGGTTCATGAAACTTTTTCTGAAAATCTATTAAAGATACAATTATGAAATTTCTTCTGTACCTTAAGTAGACTCTTTTCTCTGTACTGAAGTAAAATTTTACAGAAAGGAAGCTTAATTAAAAAAAAAAAAATCTAATGCGTAAGTCATTGTTTTTTTTTTTCCAAAAAATGCCATTTTGTAACACGAAATGGAGCATTTAAAAAAAAATTTCGGAATATGAGAAAAATTTTACTTCAGTATATGCAATTAGATATATGGAATAGGTGGTAAAATCTTCAAAGCCTAACACAATTTCGTTTATGAGAAAAAGGAATATTTACTTGCAAAAATACCATTTCGAGATATTGCAATTAAAAGGGGAAAATTATACCTTATCAACATATGTTAACATTTTTTTAAAGCTTATTTTAACTTACTTTCAATATGAGCAGGATCAAGAAATTTGTATCATTAAAAAGGTATTGAAATAGAGTTTCAAAACACATAAAAATCAAGAAATCAAATTTTTGAAAGTATTTAGGGTACTGACTCCCCTTAATAGGGGGGGGGGGGGGAGGGGGTCCGCAAGTCTAACGCAATTTACCAGCAACGTTTTCTATGGTTATTTCAACACTTTTTCCGACAAATTTAATTAGATTAGTAAATTGCAAGTCTTTTTAGTTAGGGATTATTTAATTACAAACCGTAAAAACAATTGCTCAAACCGCTTTACATTTTTCAAATATCTCCGGTGCTAATGATAAAGTATGTTTCATGAGTAAAACATTAAATTCATATTATGAAATATCAAAACTTGTAAAACTCTGCAAAAATGATAAAAAAATGCATTTAAAAATAGCAAAAGCGAAATCTTGAAAATGAAGTTAAATTTGCATATTATGCAAACATATTTTGTTATTTACTGTAAGATAAAAATTCATTGTTTTCTGCCTAATTATTAGGAAAAAAGTAATATCAAGACACTTTTTTAACCTTATAAAACATTATTATTCTCGGATTTTGCTTAACTTATTGTAAGTCATCTTCATTAAAAAAAAAGACAGTTGTATCAGTGCTTTTGCCTTAATTATTGCTTTAATTTTATGTAAGGGAGAGTGTTGTACCTTAGGATGTTTCTACCTCGGAACGCTGCTAATTTCTAAGAATCTATTTCTATCAGACATGTTTTTGTAATCTCTAATAGTAACCTTCACCACTAAATGGGGCCATAGTAAAAATCAGCATCAAATGAGTAAAATTGACGATTTTTTGAGAGAAAGAAAATTTCATGACTCAAAAGTAAACATTTTATTTCATTTTCTCTTTGTATTTATAAACTTAATCAACAGAATTTTATTTTGTATCAAAAGACATTAAGAATTTGCTTAAGAGAAAATAATGATAATGCATCTAGATTGACCATCATTTCGGTTTTTTTTAAACCACGTGGTGATTGTACCTTGGGACAGTCAAGCATTTTGTACCTTAGGACACGTTCCAAGGTACAACTTATGCATGGTTCTTAATAATTAAGATATGTTTAGGAACATGGGTAAATGCGTTAATCTTATGTAGTCTTTTAAACACATTTAATGTTAGATAATAATTCATAATTCATCATTAATTATTTATGATTTAATTACCTACCATGAAAAAAATATTGTTTTTGTTTATTTATTTATTTTTTTTTTTGTTCTCTGCTGCAAAATTGGTTTAAGTATATGGCTGTTACCTGAATCATGAAGACTTTCCCATAGTACAACAGGATGTGTCTTGGAACTTTTACTTTAAATGGCTGGAAACATCTTATTTTCCAACTGTCTGAATTTTAAAAAATATATTGCATAGCAGTATGTTGCGGTATTTTAATGTGCCTTTTAGATTTTAAATTTGATTCAAATAATTGACGTTCAAAATTTAAAATGTGAAAAGTGTCCCAAGGTACAACACTCTTTCCTACAATCTTGTTTCAACAAAAATCAGAGTTAATGAATACATCATAAGGAAGGATGTGATTGTCTACACAGAAGTTAATTCTCATAAACTTTGAAAGAAAATTCCAGAATTTAAATGTTTTACTTTTGGCTCAATGACTACAATTTTAAATGATATAACGTCAGTAAATCAATTGACTTGGTAGAGTGATATTAATAATATTTATAAGTAATGATCTGTGAAACACATACTGTCTTACGATGATTATTTATTTAAATGTACTTAAATTTCAAAGTATATCCGCAATAAAAAAAAGTATGAGTGACTCTAGGGCATAGTAAATAAGCAGTAAATAGGCATTCAACTTTTCTGCAGTGAGCAACGCCAACTGTCGAGTCTTTTAAATGCCATGTAAATAAGCTTTTGAACCTTACCAAAAGTCTAATGGTCGTATTCACTCAAGAATTTGACCTTCTTATTAGTTGAAGAATGCCGTTCGAAGACTTCGTCAACCACTAATAAGGCTTCAACCAGTGGATTGACTGTGTGAATTAGGATCGAATTGTCTGGTGGATGTCAGTTAGTGACATTAAGACATAGCTTAAAGAACCATGCCTCGTTTTTCTTTTCGAATGCGATTAAACATAATATAGTCAATATTTTGATCTAACTTAAGTATTAGAGTTTTCTAACTTCCGTAAGAGTATCAAGAGGTCAAATTTTATCTGTAAGTCTATATAACAGGTCAACACCTCCTTACTACTATGAGCATTTGTAGCGCTTGTCTGCCGAAATAGATTTCTCTAGTCCATTTTCAATAACATTTTGTATAAATAGCCAAAAGCACAATGTGTTTGTTATAAAGATACCGTTTGATGAACAAGAAAATTTCCGATTCCTTGTTATATGTTTAAAGGTGATCTTTTCCAAATATTTGCTGATTATATTTTAAAATGTTAATTAACTTTTTATTTCGTCACGAACTATCTGGGACCTCTCCAACAATTCTACTGCAATTGAGGAATGTTGCACCAAAAGACGGTGCTAATTTGCTAGCTACAAAGAATGGTGCATAATTTTACTATATATTGCTGTAGCATACTCAAGTCCTGGCGCTTACTTACATGTGTTACACCAAAATATAGTAAATATTTTGTGTAACCAGAAAACTACCGACGTCTTTTCGTGTAACATACCACCAAAACGTTTTCCAATTTTGTTCTGGAACAGCATAAATTGTGCTTTTAATAAATTGAAGTACGCAGTTTCCGTATTTTTACGTTTTAACTGAATCAATTATGCTTTTGAGCTTCTGCAACGCAGCATACTTTTGTGGTTGCAAGGTGTGTGACGGATATGCCAAATTAATAGAAAACAACAGAATATACAGGGTGTCTCAAAAGGTCGTTGCCAAACTGAACATGAAGGTCTTTCATACCTTGACAAGAAAGATTTAAATAGGAACTTGTGTCCGAAAATGTGAACAGCTACCGCTAGAGGACAATGTTCACAGGCTGATGGGAGAGTAGGAAGTGTGGTCATTTTAGGCGACGACGTTGCAGGAGAATGATAAATCGGTTTTCTGATGAAAAATTGGCCAACATGATTTAACTGGTATGATTTGACCGATATGTCATAGGACACGGATCTCGTCGCCAGGATCGTGGAAGCGGCAGCACGCATCCGCGACGCAACTGCGCATTTTGAACGGTTCCGTGAATCCATGCGTCGACGTTGTAAAGCTTGCATGGTTGCAAATGGAAGGAATTTTGAAAATTTTTTTTTTATAATTTAGCCACATTTTTTAATAAAAGACAGATTGAAACCTCTTTCGGCATCATTTCTTTCTTCCCCTCTACAACTCCAAGCATTGCCATTTAGCGGTCGTTGTTCACATTTTTGGGCGCAAGTTCCAATGAAAATTTTGTTTGTTATGGTATGACAGACCTAAACGTTCAGTTTGACAACTACCTTTTGAGACACCTTATATACACAGGATGTCTCAAAAGGATATGACACATGAGCATTTTAAGTTTGTCAACAACCTTTCGAGAAACCCTGTATATCTCTTCTTTAATAGTTATGAATCAATAAATAATTAATTGCACTTATTATGACACTATAAAAAATAATTTATTTTCTCCAGCTAATTTTAAAAGACAGTATTTAAAGACATTCACTAGCAAAATTTGTGAAAAGGTCCTATGGCAACTTTCAAATTGTATAGGAATGCAGATTCAAATTTAGTAATGAGAGATTCCAGTTACTTTGAAAAAGCTTCATTGAGTATATGGGTCTTAATGAAGAGTAGTTTTATTTTTGAAGTACGTACAAATCATAGCACTGAAGACATTCGCTGAGTGTTTATTAATCTCTACATATGACGGATGGACCACGTGAATTTACGCTTGTCCATTGTTAAGCGCTATTCTGACGTTGCGATAGTTACCCTTTTATGCACATTGTGCTGTTTCTGTTCGGTACCGTGAATTTAAAACACAACTCACAGACAAAAAAAAAGAACAATTCGACAACTGATAGTTTAGGGTTAGTAAAAATAGAGACTTTGACTTTAAATAACCCCATAAGAACAAATCTAATGGTTTTAAATGATACGACGTATATGGTCAATTGTGATCATTGAAACGAGAGAGTACACGACCAGGAAATGTCTTATGCAGTAATTGAATTGCTTCACTGGTATGTGGCACTGACTTGAGGAAACCACATATTGGCCACATCAATAGAATCCAATTTTGGCAGAAAGAACTGTGCTATCATATCGCGATATCGAACACCAGTAACAGCTGCTGCTTGACCGGTCTCAATTTTCTAGTTTTTAAAATAATTTTCAATAATGAAAACACGTTGTTGTATCACATAACATTCCATTTTTACTAACCCTAAACTCTCAGCTGTAAAATGTTTTTTTTTTCAGGTTTTCCAACAATTAACTGCAAAATATGACGGAAAAAACAAATCTTGCGTTAATTTTGGGACACCATTTATCTTTCAAAATGGAATAAAGCAATTAAAATTCAAAACTTTTAAAGAAAACTTAAAATTAAAATAATCTTATTATTTATTTTGTGATAAAATTTCTGAGACAACAGAAAATTCTTACGGAATGACAGTAACATAACAAAGAAAAAAAAAAAAAAAAACTAAAACTGCTTCCATCGACGTAAATGCAGAAAACTTGCCAATATATTTGACAAGTAATTCTCTTGAAACTAGTCGCAGGATGACAAAGATGGATCTCGGTTAATTACTTAACTTTAGAATCTGGCATCTATCTATGAATTTCGAGAGCTCAACAATTTCCTTTTTTGAATGCCACTCCAACTCATTCCACCCGTCATTTACTTCCATTGCTCCTAGACGGTAATTCAGATTTTCCAAATCGTATTTGGAATTTTGATTTGCAAAAAGAAGAAATGGCTGTTCAAATAGCATGTGGTATTCGCATGGTACAGTAAATTATACTTTTGAAAACTATACGGATCCATTATCTAACAAGACATCAGTTCTTGAGAAAACAGAGGTACATTTTGCGTAACGTGAGAATATATGGAATTTTAACCTTTCAAGGATTAAACAGGAGAACTTTCAAGCATTTATTAAAAGAGATTTGGTTTTCAAATCGTCATATGGAGCGAATGAAATATTTCTGATTCTCCATCCGCACCAAAAAGAAGATAATGGTGTCGAAGTTTTACTTCAAAAGATATTACTTGAGATTAGGTTAAATTGTAAACCAGCGCTAAATTATATCAGATGCTCATTTTCATTGATTTAAACAATTATTTCAAAATGCGATAACATTTGAAAGAAAGCTAAAAGTAATTGTGGAAATGAGGCCAAATTTATCTCTTCTAATTGTTAGTTTCATATTTCAATGAATTTAGCTATTAAGTTTTTAAAGAAAAGCACAACATTCATTCAAAATGCTTCAGTGCATAAATATTGTGAAAAATATGAAGTATACGATAATTAATTGTAGTAAAACAAAACAAAATATCAAGTAAAATTTTGAAATACAGTAAAAATGTCACAAATTAAAATTTCTTCCTCGCCTTTTAGGGTGACGTTTTATCACTTGATGTAAGAATTTAAGATAAGGAAAATAACGAAAGATTATTAGCGGAAATTATTAAAATTAATTAGATCAGAAATGTACATAACTGGTTTTTTCTTGCATAAAAAAAGAAGAGGTTTTGAATCAGATGATTGCTTCAAACGGCATGACTTTATTTGGAGACGAAGCAATTTTGAGGACGAAAGGAAAAGTTTTTTATATTTTATCCTAAGTTAGACTCGTTTTATCAGCCAAATGTTTACATAATATAAAACTTACTATCATGCTTTTAATTATTTTCGCACTCATTATTTATTTAATTTCTTTTTTTTTTTTTTTACAGAATTAGTCAAAAAAATGGGGGCAGTTTGACTCAAAAAATAGAATAACTACATGTTTGTAGTAAGTAAAAATAATTAATGTTTGTACACAAATAGCGCGCAAAAAATATTTTTATCTAACTTTCACGCAACTTTCTTGTACTGTGTGAGGTTCCATATCTGTTTTCTCAAAATCTAGTTCCGTTTTAGGCAAAAGGTAACTTTTTATAAGTTGTTAAACTTTAGTTTTCTCTATCTGTATAAATAAAACAAAGAATATATGTGTAGTGTATGCATGTGTGTGTGTGTATATATATATGTTCCCTATACAAATCCACAGTTTACGTCGGATCTTGACTAAATTTGGCACAGAAGCCATTGGGCACCCGAGAAAGAACGTAGGTGAATTATAGATGTTTTTAATTAATCTCGAGCTAAAATCTAGGTAAGCCTTCAATTAGAAATTCATTGTTGACCGCGGTCATTGTTGAACAATGCTTTTATTAAAATTTATAGGTATAAAAGATTTTCTATACCCCTTAATATTCTATGCCGTTTGAAAGAGATTTTGTTTCTGCATCAAATAAAGCTTGTTCCAATTTTATCAATTAATTAGAACAGCAAATATAAGGGATTCTATTTTAGCGAAAAGTCCCAGGCTCAACTCAATTAAAGCACGGAGATAAGTAGCAAAATATAATACTAGAGACCACGAATACGAAAGCAACTTTTCAAACATACAAAACGGCCGTTTTTCTATGTTCAGGAAGCTCTTAAGGTGAAATTTGGTACAAGTTAGTTAGGACTCTGGGGGAGGGTGGATCTTTGAAGTGTTTCTTTAAACACAATTTTACTATACATGTTTTTATTAAGTTCTTTTCGTATCCGGGTAGGAGTGGTGTTTTAGTATTATCAGTTTCATTTCTGTACTCGAGAGAAAAAAAGGCTATTTGTTTATACGTAAAAAGCAAAAAAGGTTTAAAAGCTTATTTAAACTTATTGTGCTCACGTTTGAGGATGCTGCTGCAAAGTTAGTGCATTAGTTAGTGCATTAGTTTTGCAATTTTATGTTTAAAAAGTGTTACAAATAAAGTACGATAAATAACTTTAGTTGACGGTTTCTTCAATTAAGTGTTTTTAATTTGAAGTTTCCTTTTCGTTCAAGTTTCCTTTATTGCAAGTAGAGCTGATAAAAAAGGAACTTTTCTCCACTAAATAAATAAATAAATAAATGAATAAATAAATACGTAAGTAAGTAAAGTTAATTACAAAAAGTATTTCCTTTGAAAATTATTGTTATTTTTTTGTATCGTTTTAATTGTACTTTTGTATTTGAATTACGTGCATCCAATATTAAATTCATGCTGCCAATACATTAGGGGTAGTGAAAAGTAATGTATTTTCCAAGCAAATAACTTTTTAACAACATCTTACTCTTAACCAATGATGCAAATACCGTCGTTATTGATAATGTCTTTCCATCTAATATGCAAATACCGCCGTTATCTATAGCATTTTGCCGTCTAATATGCAAATACCGTTGTTATTAATACCAAACGTTTTGTCATCTAGTTTGTAAATTTTAGTTCCTGATCACAAAAAATCAGTTAATGTTGGACCAGAATATTCGGCGATTGAATTTTGATAACATCTAATTTTTCAATATATTTTGTCTCATAACGATAAAGTCGAAGTGAATTCAGGTGACGCAGTAACTGGTTAGTATGGTTGGTAAGGCAATCCACCTTAATTCATTGCATTTCTAGGGATCGCTTTGATCAATGTGATCTGGACTATCAAAATCATGCTTCAGAACATTATTCTTCGGTTGACAATTGCTCTTCCTACATTGCCCCATCTGATTTCTTTTTATTATGTGACCAAAAAAAAAAAAAAAATCTGAAAATTTGACTGATATATAAAGCGCTTTGTGTAGATATTTTGACTCAAAGCCAATTATTTTTTTATCTATACAAGATTGAAAATTGACTTCCTAGATGACAAGAAGGTTGCATATACTGAGAGGGCAATTACATCATTTATTAACAATAAAAACTTGTTTAAAACTTAGGGTTTGTAAAAACGATTTAACTTTTCGGCCCCTAATATTCTAGATAGTTATTCTTAAAGAAACCGTGAACGTTTGTTTTTCTTTTTAATGTCTTGCTATAGGAAATAATATGTTGTATGCAAATGCGTTTTGAAAAAAAAAACAATATTAAATACCACTAGAAAATTTTCAACCAGAGGCAGTATAAACTGTTTTATGAGATGTTAAAAACTTAAACAAAAAAAGAAAAAAAAGAGAGAGAGAGGAGAGAGAGAGAGAGAGAGAGAGAAAATGCTCTAGCCGCTCAAAACTTTATGTTGTTAATTAATTTTACATGATTATCACTTAGCAAACATCCTAACGAAATATAAGTTAATTTTGAAGTTCTTTGACCACAGATTTTTTTCAAATATACATTTATGTATTGAATCTAATTCTTTTCATAGTTTCTCCGATTGGTCGTTTATATATGTCTTTGTATTCCTATAGATACGTGGTTGAATTTTATTAACGTTCATGAACTCGAATTCTAAAACGTACAGTAAATTTTTGTTACAAAGTAAAACATAAATATAAACTATAAACGTCGTGTATTTCGAGAAAAAATAATGAAGCATAGAGCATTTTTAAGGTTAACCGCCTTACAATTTCATTTCAAGTTAAATGCAATAAAGTTTATTTTTACACTCGCCTTCAACACTTCCTCTCAAGAACATCTCTATGTATTTTTATTTAACATCAAGTTCTCCGGCATCATTTATTACAAGAACATAAAATATTATTATGCGCAAAAATGGTTTTAAATATTTATATTTTTTTATAGTTATAAAAATCACTTTGTGTTTCATAGTGGAAAACCTGAAATAAGAGTTTTACTCTGAGGTTTTAAGAGTTTCATTAACGTAGAAAATGGCTTTGCAAATGTGTGGTAAAATAATTTTTATTTCACTGTTTAATTTTCGGATCAACTCCAAACATGGGTACATGAGAAAATGCTTTGTATTTTCAGTCTTAATTTTATATCTTAATTTAACTTGAATAAATGTAAATAACGCGTAAAGATTCTTTACTGAAGATCTGCGATGCTTCCCGTGTGCAACATGCGGTGTTTCTGTGTTTAAAAAAAATTGTTTTTGACAATGTGATAATGTTTTTGGACATGGACCCCTCAAAAGAATGATACTGGTTAGTATAAGGTTTCCTCCTCTACGAATAAAAATAACGACTATGTAACTGTCTAAGACTGGAAAAAAACAAAGGAACACTATTTCCAAAAAATGGGGGGGGGGGGAGGCGTGCTGGTTGAAAAAGGATATTCATTTTTGAACTCATTTGAATCATTTTTAATAAGCATCAGCTAGAGTGGTGTTGGAAGACCTTTGAAGGCTGAGTTTGACTCGAAAAGTAATAAAATGATATGTTGAATATATAGATGCTCATTATATCAAGCGCCTTCGTTAAGTTTGTTTTATGTAATTGTTTCTGGAAGTTTTTTTAGCATTATTTTGTGTTATGAGTCAGCGATGAATAAAGGGATGCAAGTGAATTTTTTTGAAGTTTTGAGTAAAACACATTCAAACTTCAAACTCCTATGTAGATTTTTATTGAAAAGTTTTCCTAAATCATGCTGGATAGAAGTTTTTGCCAACGGCTACAGTTACCATTTCTTACTACAAAACAGATGAGAGTCTCTCCTATCATTTGTACTAGACCATTTGTACTAAATTTGTACTACTTCCATTTGGTACTAAATCTTTTTTTTTTAAACTTTAGGTTCTTTTCCACACTCTATTGCTTCTGGGTGACTCAGACTAAAAACTTGTTGCCAGTAGTTCTTTCTTTATGCCTAAATGAAAACACTAATACCTAAATCTAAATGTATTTAAAAAGTTATATTTAAAAGATTACATTTGAAAAGCTATTCCCTTGCAGCTAATCAAGCGAAAAGATTGATCTGAAATAATTTTAAGGCTCTTTGAATGTATTTCTCTCTTCTGCTAATATTAAACCCATTTCAACAAAAAACTTTGAAAAAGTTCATTTATATACTTTTTTTCTTACTGCCTCAAATACATTTTAAAAATTTGATTTAATTCATATCTAAACTACAGATGAATCTAAAATGCTTTCCATTAAAACTACACAAATAATTAGCAGTTGATTATGAAACATATATACAGACATATACGTATGTACGCTGGACATATTATGAATGTTATTACGTTTCATTTTGATATTGAATAAGAAGTACATTTTTTAAAAATCTAATATCTTTCTAGGAAAAAAATCTAACTATTCTGAGACGTGAGCGTTTAAAAAAGCTACCCGTCACTAGATTCTCAAAGTAATGCGACTTTTTTTTTTTTAAATAATTTCAACACACATCGTCCATTTCCATTTCGTCGTATTTAGCTAGCTCTTTCCTCACTGCTGTTTCTCCCTGCCTTTGCTAATCAAGCGAAAAGATTGGTCTCAGATAACTGTAAGGCCCTCCGAATCTGTCTCCACCACTTTCCTTCTCTCTCCTCTTCCTACCTTCAAACTCTATTAACACTAAAACTCAAAAAAGTCTATATATAAAATACATCCCCGTGCCCGCTGTCTCAAATATATTCAAGAATTAAATTTTATTATTTTTTAAATTACTGATGTGTCTAAAAATCATTAGGTAGAATCCATATAAATTCAACAAGGGGCATAAATTGATGGTCTCGGATTTTTTGAATTTAATGTATGTTAAAATTCATAAAAATTAAGATTTTTTTTTTTTGCTTTGCCTGAAAAAATTCCGGAGCCGAGATACAGGCCGCCAAAGATGGCGATCCTGTCATGATTTCTCTCTTGCGATTTTCGTTAAAATCTTTAAAGTACATTATCTCAAGAACGATAGAACATATTTTGTTGCAAATTGTTTTATTTAAAAGGATATTTTTTTCTTGTTCACAAACATATACAGCATTTTAAAATATGTGCTTTAGTTTTTTTCCAGTCTTTTTAAAAATAAATAAATAAATAAATATTTTTTTGACTTTCCTCAAGAATGCCACTTTCAAAAATTTTCATTTTTTTCAGTTTATTAGTATCACTGAGCATTACGTTCCCTGAAAAGGTGATTTTCCACTTTTTTGTTTAACGATTTTAGTGGCACTTGAGAAAATGAGGGTTTTTAATGATCTTTTACGTAAAGGCAGAGCTGAAAATTCAAATTGTTTTTTCACAACAAGTATCCAGAAAATATTTTAAATTCAGCGAAATTTTATCGATATCGAAATATTCGATCATGTAGCGAAATCTTCATTTTGAGTCGCTATTTTATTCAGGATATTGAATTTAGTGAGAGATGATGGCACACTGCGCTTAACGATTCTTTTGGCGCTACGCTGAAAGTTTACGTGGAGAAATGCAGCCAATCGGCTGGTGACTGCGTTCTTGTTTTCATAAAAAATAAAACTCCTGGATAAAGTTGAGACTCAAGATTAAAATTTCGCTATATAACTTAATTAAATGTGTTTTCTGGTCACTTGTTGCTTTTTTTTTTTTTTTGAATTTTCAGGTCTGCCATTACGTAAAGAGTTCCTTAAAAACCCCAATTTTTTCAAATGCCTCTGAAATCTTTCAAACGAAAAAGTGGAAGTTCTCGTTTTCAGGGAACGTAGTGATAAATGGTACTAATAAACTTTAAAAATAAAAAAAATTGAAATTGACATTTTTGAGAAAAATCAAACTTTAAAACTTTTTTTTTCAAAAGACTGAAAAAAAAATAAAGCACTTATTTCAAAATTTTGCATTTTTCATAACAAGTAAAAATATACTTTTTTAAACAAATTAAACCGTAACAAAATATGGTCTACCGTTCTTGAGATGATGTACTTTAAAGATTTTGACGAAAATCCCAAGTGAGAAATCATGACAGGAGCGCCACCTTTGGCTACTTGTATCTCGGCCCAGGAATGTTTTTGGGCAAAAAAAAGAAGTACTTAATTTTTTATGAATTTTAACAAATGTTAAATGCAAAAAAAAAAAAAAAAAAAATCCGAGACCATTAAGTTACGCCCCCTGTTAAATTGAAATGGATTCTACCATTACATTAAAACTGTGCAGATAAATAGCAGTATAATATAAAACTTATATGCATGTTTCTATACAAATTATAAAAGCTGTTACGTTTCATCTTGATATTAATATATATATATACTTTTTTTAAAAACTTAATATCCTTTTCGAAAGAAAACCTTAATTTTTCTGACACGTAAGCGTTTGAAAAAGTTCTTTGCGATTAGATTTCAAAAATAAGATTTTTTTTCCAATTGCAACAAACATTGCCCACGTTCATTCCATCATACTTGACTATCTCTTCCATTGCAATTAATCAAGCGAAACGAATAACCTCATATAATTGCTAGGCTCTCCGAATCTATCTCTTCTCTTCTCTCTCCTCTACTAACCTTAAACCTCTTTTAACACCAAAACTTAAAAAATTCCATTTACATCCCCGTGCGTCACATTGTCAAATATATTTAAAATTATATTAAATTAATATTTCAATTACTGATGTATCTAAAAAGCTTTACATTAAATCTGTACAAATAATTAGCAGTTGACAATAAAACGTATATACGAGGGCTGTTCAGAAAGTATCGAGACTGAATTTATTATCCAAAAACATACATCCATGTAAAGGTTTTGAGTCAATCTCCTTCGAAATATGCTCCATTGACAGCAACACACTTGGCCCAACGATGTTTCCAGTCCTCGAAACATTTCTGGAACTCGGACTTTGGGATGGCCTGATGCTGCTGCGTTGAATTCTGTTTAATGGTTTCAATATCCTGAAACCGGTGTCCTTTTAAGGTGTTCTTGATCTTGTGAAAGAGGAAGAAATCTGGAGGTGATATGTCCGGCGAGTAGGGAGGATGTGCTACCTGGGTTGTTTCGTGTTTTGACAAGAACTGCTGCACAAGATTGCTGGTGTTCGCTCGGAATCCGTCTTGATGAAGCATTCAACCAGAGGACGCCCACAACACCGGTTGTTTTCTGCACTGCTTTCATCTTCTCGTAGATTTTGGTGCCCATTTACCGAGCTTAAAGGAAAAATTGATACAAATTCGCTGCTCCGTATTTTCACATATTTTCTGTTTTCGACGAACTCACGCAAACACTCCACATGAAGGAAGTCAGTATGAATGAACGGCGCGCTGTACACACCTGCCGATTTTTGTGAGATGAGGTGAAATATGCGCGTGCATCATGCGCACAGTCCCACCGTTGGACGGTTTCTGGAATAAATAGAATACATTCAGTCTCTATAATTTCTGAACAGCCCTCGTACATGCACCTATACAATTTATAAAAGTTATTACGATTCGTTTTGTCATGTAACAAAAAAAATACGTTTTTTGAAAAAAAAATCTAATATTCTCTAGCAAAAAAAATTATTTCTGAGACGTAAGCTTTTGAAAAAGTTATCCGCGACTAGATTCCAAAAAAAAAGAAGATATTTTTTTCAATTGCAACAAACATCGCCCACTTTCATTCCGTCATATTTGACAAGCTCTTCCCTCGCAGCTAATCAAGCGAAAAGATTGATCTCAGATAATTACAAGGCTCTCTGAATCTATCTCTCTCCTTCTCTCTCCAGATCTCTCTCCTCTTTTAACACTCCTCTTTTTAACATGAAGTTCTCGACGCTATTTTTGCCGAAGGCATCCGATGCAATGGAATTTCTCAAGCAGAATTTATTGCTTTTGTTTTTAAGGTCTCTCTGGCTGTGCAAAGGAGATGGCAAGCGAAGGTTAAAGTTAGTGATGAATTTTTCCAGTTCTGTGTTCAATTTTAGGAAATGAGATATTGGACTGAATTTACTTCCTTATTGTGATGCTAATGCTTCTGAGAGCTGTAAATAAAAATGTTTCTTGTATGCACTAATTTTGAAAATAAACAAATACGTACGCATACATATTTTCATCAAATTGTCTTCCATTGCTTTTCTGGAAGTTTTCAAAATCATATTACCCCCCCACTGCTTTCAATTTCTAATGAAATGTGGCGAAATTTCTAAGAAAAGTAGATCTTATCGATATATTTTGTTGAAAAATATCCGAGTTTGTTGAAATATATCTTAATGAACTTTCTCAGAAGATTTCTGGGACGGTGATGATATGACGATTTCAGTTTGAAATACTGGTGCAATTCCGTAAAAGATTACTCGCTGTTCTTTCTCCGAGCTACAGGCCTTCCTGAGAAAACACTTCATTCAGACAAAATTTGTGTTTTCTGTTAAGTAGTAGATTTCGTAAGGGCAATGGATCTCCCATAAAAATAACTGCGATAAAAAGTTTTTCCTTATAAGAACGCCACTGCAAATTACAAATCCCATGCTGATGGTGAAAATAAAAGCTTTTCAGGCCTTATTGAAATATCGTGTTGAAGAACATTAGATCTGTTTTGCAATGCACTGTTTTGTTGAACTTTGTCAGATGATGTCTGTGACTGCTTGAACGACTTCTGTTTCAAAATATTGATGTAATTCTGTACAAGTTTAATCGTTGTTCTTTTTTCTGAGCTGTATGCTTTCTGAAAACATACTTCCTCCTGACATGCTTTGATTTTTGGGGTAAGTATTACATGTTCTAAGGATAAAAAATAGCTGATTAAGTATTTTTCTTTATCAGAACGCCAGAGTAAGTTACAAATCACGTAATGATGGTGAAAATAAAAATTTGTCCGACCTTATTGAAGTATCATGTTGAAGAGTAGCAAATCTTGTTGCCAAAAAAAATCCCTCTAATGCGGACACTAACGGGGCAAATTTTTTTGTCCGCAATAGAGAGGTGTCCGCAGGACAGGTGCTTAATAATGTTATTTGGCATTGGAACTAAAGAATTAAAAATTGTCCGCATAAGAGGGGTGTCCGCCTTTGACGGGTGTCCGTTAGGAGGGGTTTTACTGTACTATCTTGTTGAAGTTTGTCAGATGATGTCTGAAACGACTGGGACAACTTTATTTTGAAAATATCGATGCAATTTAGTAGAAATTAACTCGTTCTTCTTTTTTTGAGCTGCATGTTCCCTAAAAACTTGCTTCATTCAGACATGTTTTGATTTTTGGGTTAAGTATCACATGTTGTAACAATAATGAATTCCTGATAAAGCATTTCTTTTTTCATCAGGACACCAGTATAATTTGCAAATAGCATGCAAGTGGTGAAAATAAAATAATCAAGTACTTTACAACAAAGATTATGGTTAAATGATTGTAATGAACTGATTCGGGATATAACTCTGGTGGTAGAAGCTTGATTCAAGAAATGACTTTCGGTAGTTTCGTCGCACGGCATTGTTCTAAGTCCTTAAAGAACCGCATTAAGCCATGATTTATTGACTGAAAACGAGTTAATGGGAGGCAACCGTTTAGGGAATAAAAAAAAGCCATTTAGCGGAAACTTCAAATTTGAAGCAATTTTATTGTAAAGCATATTTGTACGGTTCATAAGAAGCATTTTTATCGGAATATGCTGCTGAAGTCATCTCGTTCATATCAAAAATGAATGAAGATATTTTTTTGGTCCAGCGTGAGCATTGAAATTGGGACAACTGAATGAAACTGATCGAGTTAAGATTAGATAAATCGAGATATTTATTGTACCATTCGGATGGCTGGCGAGATGCGCAATGAGCTTAAAACAATGTGTCTCAAATTTGTCTTTCAAATAGTCAAATATTAAGGCTTCTGATATATGAATCACAGTCAAAAGTTCGTTATTCTTGATAACTATTAGATTTTAGTTTCATTGGTAAAAATCATTGATAGATTCGCATAAGCTGACATTCTAGTTGATTACGGTCATCCATTCACAGTTATAATGTTTAGCGCTTTTTATTATTTATGCAGGTAAAATAAGATTTTAAGAGAAAAGAAAAGCAACAAAAACAATTCCATTTTTCTGTGTTATTTTTATGCTAGGAGTAAATTTCGTTAAAACTAACTGATCGGAAATTTATTAAAAACGAAACATCATTTAAACTCCAGCATTCTTTTATAACAGAAGATATTTCGATAAACTGAAAAAGTGAACAATTACGCTGTTTCCCGCACCGGAATGACTTAAATTACTTTCACTTCAGAAATACTTCATAAGCTGAAAATTGAAGAAACCACCAGACAATTAAGAACTTTTCACATTAATTAGCTCAAATTAACTTTCGCTCTCCAATGAAGATTCATCGTTACAAATCCGATTACAAAAGGCTCAGTTAAACAATTCATTGTTCTCAAAACATAATGAGAATAATCTAACAATTAGGGTCTTTGAGTTTTGGCATTGGGCAATTCTCTCGATTTACTTTTCCTTTCCGTCTGCTTCAAATATTTCTGATGGCATTTTCCATTTAGTGTAAATAAATTCGAAAAATTGAAATTTGTAAAATAAACTTTTTTCAATCATCGTTATCTGATTAAGGGCTCGCATAACGTATGCAGTATTTTGTTGCGTGAAAAATGATAACGACTACGATAATTGGCTACATTTTTGAAAATTTGCTTTCTTTTTTTCCATTATGCATTGAAAAGTCAAAGGTGAAAACCTTTTTATTAATGAAGTTGATCAAGAGTTTAAGCTTAGGTGTTTTCAGGACTCAATTAGGAAGAAATGTGTTTATACTTAAAAAGAATAATAATAATGTGCGCTTAAAATTTCTATTCTTTATCATTTAAATGTCATGCAAAAATATCCACTATTGTAACAAGTACTTATTTTTTCCCGGGAAAATTAACAGCAACATTTCAAACATTAAAGGCACGAATTGTCTAGTTTTTATCACTTATGAAATTCAAGTTCACGTTCTGCAGCAGCAAAGTGAGTTAGTTGATCTGCTAGTTTGAATCAAAAGTTAGCAACGAACTACCTACTTTATTTCCTTCATAATACATAGTTAACTTAACAAACCTTGCATTCGAAGTGCAAGACACAATGTTCTGTCTGTTCAAGCATATTTCTGAAAATTCTCCGATTCTGCGGTGACGTCATTTTGTTACGCAAACTATGTTGACTGTCAAAACCATTAAAATAATTAACATTAATGATACAATGACCATCTTGTTGCAGTGTTGTTATCCATTGGAACTTAACCTATAGCACAACATATGTTTTGCGTTGCGGCGTCTACTCGAACCACTACAACAAAGGTTCCCCAGTAAATTCATTTTTACTTCCTTTTACAAAAAAGGAAGTATTGTATTCGCGAAAAAAATTTCACTCAAAAATCGACCTTAATTTCCATTTTTCTCACCCCCGAATGAATGTTAAGTTTTTTTTTCGACCCGACCACACGTGGATATATGCCTAGGAACCAACAGACACCCGAAATATCCATTTTGACGACCCCCAAGTTAATTACAACGAATTTTCTCATGACGTCTGTATGTACGTATGTATGTGCGTATGTGGGTATGTGTGTATGTGTGTATGTCTCTCGTATAACTCAAAAACGGTATGCCCTAGAAAGTTGAAATTTGGTACGTAGACTCCTAGTGGGGCCTAGTTGTGCACCTTCCATTTTGGTTGCATTCGGATGCTCCTAATGGGGTCTCTTGCTTCTTTTTGGGGAGAAATCATTATTAATTTCGATGTAAACTCAAGTGGTGTTATAATTTGTCGGACACTTGGCGATACATCGCCAGTCTTTTGGTCGCCAAGTTTTGTCGCCAAGTCGGCGACAATTTTGGCGATGTTTTTTTTTTTTAATTTGGTTTCAATATGGCCACTGTTGGTGATATTTAGAGAGTAAACAACTGAATCACATTAAAATTGCCAATAATCAGGAAATGACATTAAATTGGAGTAAAAGGAAATCATGTGATGCACACATCAGCTCGTTTTCTGCTCAAATTTAACGCTTCCACTTCACATACCTCATATCAAAATTAAAAGTTGGTGAGTGCTAGACAAGAGTAAATACCAGATTTTTTAACCCTAGAAAGACGGAAGGGTCCTGTGCGGCCCCTCGCATAGTTGTTCAATAAATCAAATAATAATAACTGAACTTAATGGAACTTTTTGACTTTTCATAATATGACAGTATTTAATTGCTGATTTGATCATTTAGTCATTTGCCTCATAGAAACGTACTTATTGGACCTTACACCTAGAAAGGAAGAAGGAGCCAGGCTGGCCCCTGAGTTATGCAATACAAAAATTTTAATCTTTCCTACATACTGTACCATGAAAAAGATGTACCCACACAAATTTTAGCTTATTTTCCTATTTTTGCAGATGAATGATGTTCCAAATGCGAAATATTGCCGAGTGCCTACCAGCAAAACTGCAGGGATCACTCTTCGAGCGAGAAACTAACACTTCACATTTTAGCGTGTATTTACATCATTATATAAATATGCATTAAGTACTTTTTAGTTATTAGAGGAGGTGTGTGGAGCATATGGACTTATTTATGAAGAAATTTAACAAGAATTTTCTGGAAAATTAGGGGGGGGGGAAGGGCTTCTGTTTTTCTAGGTGTAAGGCAAATTTTCAGTCTTTTTAGTGTTGATTGGTTGTCTTCCACACATGCGATCACGTAATGTGCTCGTGTGACCACGTATGCTTCTTTTAATTGGTTATATTTCGTACTTCACACACGTGTGACCACGTTAACATTACGTTAATAGTACGAAAATTTATATGTGTCGACATCACTAAAGTGAGTCAAAAAATTTTGACTCACTTTAGTGATAGCGTAGTTGTTCCAAACAAGACTCAGAGCTCATTATTGATGTGTTCAGCTTCACATTAAAGGGTCTCGGTATGGTCACCAACAGATGACATGATTCCTGAGAACGCGTTCTTTTAAAAAACATGTGCATTAAGATTTTTGTAGCACATGGTTTTAATTCACATTGTAGATTCAAGGTAAGTTAGTTTATGTCTTCCAATTATATAAGCAGCTGAAGCTATTTTATTAACTGTAGACGAATATCCCATTAAGGTGTATGGTGTATATGGTGTATAGGTATTCTATGCTGGAATTTGCAATACCTCATCTATTGAGTATGTTGCTTCCACCGTAATGCACCATCATGTGAGAAAGTGAAAAGCAAAGTGTTTAAGCTTCAATGTAACTTTAACTTTAACGGTAGGTGGCGCAGTTGGAAACTTATATATATTGCTTGTCTGTTTAATTTGTCCTCTTGTTATTTGAAAATTCTGAATTCTTATGCTTAGTTCAGTTAGTCTTGTTTTGAACTTTATCTTTTGAATCTTGAAATCTTGAATTAATATGATGAACTTCAATTTCGTTAGTATTATTTACAAAAGTTTTAGTTATAGTTGCTTTTAATATTTTAAGTAAAATAAGATTTTTTTATGAACTTTTTTTAATTTGTGGACTGAATCTGCAAATTTCTGAAAAGAGCACATGCAGTTACGATATACAAAGGAATGTAAGTGCCAAAATTAAAAATTTGGAAAAAATCAGTACAAATGGAAGGCAAGAGATAGTTATTAATGTTTTAGGGCAAGGGATAGTGCTAGTAGCTATGGTGAGTGTTGCTATACAGTGCGATTTAGAAAAAAAAATCTTTGAAAGCCTATATAAGATCTGAACTTTAAACGCGTTTTACTCGAAAATTTAGAAAATCCACTTGCATCCCTTTGTTTCTCACTGCCTTATATCATAACATAATAAGGCAGGATAAGGTGCATACTATTGTAAATGTTTTTCGGGGACATAAGCAGCCGAAACAATATCTTTAATTACATCAATTTCACACAAAGATCTTCTTAAGCTGCACGAGGATGAAGTTTTATTCATTTGCATTTTTGTTCCCAGCCAAAGTCATAAATAGCACGCCATGTCTTTGGAAAAAACCTCTCTTGTGATTTCTTTTCGGTGAAAAGCAACTATTCTAAAAAATATAAATGAGCTGAATCTAGAGAATAAAAGAAATGGCAAAAGACGGGAAATTCTGTTAATCTCGTCGTGATTCTACCAAAGGGATCGAAGCTTGGATGGGAGAAAAAACATTCTGGAGATCGAGAGGGAATAAAAAGGCGAAAACAAGCGAAACAGAAAAAGCGGGAATCGTACGTCAGGGCAGCGTGAGCTTTTGCTGAATGAAGTAGTTTCTTATCATACCGTTTTAGGTATACTGATAATAGATCCTCGCATTTCATACTATTCTTGTTAATTCACTGTTGTTGAAATACTTTTTTTTTCAGAGTTTGTTTCTTAAATCCTTATTTAAACCAATTTATCACTGAAACTAATTTTTTTCTCAGGCAAAAAAATGTGGAAAATTTGGAGGAACTGATGTACTGAGAGTTATAAAAGCCTCACGTATTAGGTAGTTAAGCCATTTTTACAGATATACTAATATTTTACTTTACGAAAAAAGTTAATTTCTCGAAAAGTGAAGGGTTTAGACGTAGAAGACGATTACCTAGACGGTGGTTGGACGATGTTGAAAAGGGCCTCAAGCTATTGGAAGTCATCCGATAGAGAACTGTAGGGGCTAATAGGGTCAACTAGAGTCTCTATATAGAAGCTTCTATATAGGGACTATAGGGTCAACTGGAGAAGAATCAGCGAATCAGCCTTGGCCTGCAAAAGGCTGTTGTGCTTTTGAAGAAGACGCATTGTCTAGTGGTCAAAGAACTCTGACTGCGGATGGAGAGATTTCGGATTTGAGTAGTATTTGGTTGGGATGTACTTTCTCTCTCCCGTCTTTGTCTTTCCTTTGCGTGAATGTGTTATTGGGCCGTGAATAGTTGCTTACCCTATAAATGCGTCCTTATGGCATGTTCGCACCGCAAATAGCTAGTGTAGCTGGCACAAGACAACAACAAGAACATTTTCTTCTCATGCGTATAATTTAGAGGAAAGTTCTTAAAAACAACAACACAAACGAGGGGATGGCATAAACTTCTTTTTCCAAGAAAAAATCGAAACATGGCTCTTTATATCGTGGGTGCTGAATCCGATGGTGGGGACCTACGTTTTCTCGACTTTCCCGTTTTCGAGACATGCGTGATTGATAATATAGCAATGGTATATTTCAATCTCATTATGTGCAACAGTATTCAGAAATGTCTATGCACCTTTTGAATATTAAAACTAAATGGGACTATTTCACTATTTTATACACGGACATCAAATTCAATACACAAATTGAAATGTAATATGCTATTGAAGAGAATGACTAATGACTGCTGGAAATTCTCATTAGCATTTAATAACTAACTACCGAGACGTACGCTATTAAAATTTACCGCTATATGCTATATTTAAGTTGGGTATAGCTCGAAAACTGGAAAGTTGCGAAAACTAGACCCCACCATTTGATTCCTCGATATACATGAAATACGAACCACATTTCAAAATGTTTTCTGGTAAAACAAGTTCATATTGTTCCCTTGTAATAATAAGTGTTGTTATGAAGAAATATTATTTAAGCAATGGGTCATTTATGCCTCTTTCAAGATATCAAAGTTTTGATATGATACGGCAATCGTATACATCTACAGTCAACACAAACGGATGTTTGCTACATAAGAATCAGCATTCTTTGAACTTGCTATTTCGCTGCCTTCATTTCTACACTTTGAAAATGTCCTAATTACGTTTTCTGTTTCACATTATTTCTTCTCATTCTGCTAAGTTTAATTTTTTTTATATTTGTGCTATATTCCATAGGACAAAGATTGGCCCAAACGACTTGGCATAAATCTTTGTTTCTCAATTAATATTTGTTATTAATGTTTTCAAATTTTACAATTAAAAACTTATCGTGAATGCTGATATTTTTGGCTCAAATTTTTTCCAAAATGCTTTACTTTATTATATTTATTTATTTTTTAATCGTAGAAGAAAAGCTGCCCAACTGGCCCCCGGTCTACCCTTTATTATTTACGTGTACATTATTATATTCACACTTATATGTAAGTATATATTTCTAAACGTTAACCTTGCAGTCATGTGCTAGAGGGAAGGAAATAAGAAGTGATACAAGAAACCAAACTAATTAACTCCGCAAGATCAAGACTATTACCTTCAGTTTGAGGAGATTAGAATTTAACAAGTATTCTGATAAGAAGTAGATTTCAAAGAACCCGTAGGAAATTTAAATATGAGAATTCTATTCAGTAAGACAGTAATTAATGATTAAGAAATTGCAATACTTTAAAATAAACTACGTTTTAATTTTGAAAAAAAAAAGTTGTATGTGTTTATAAGGTAAAAGTTGTCGGAGCTCGATTAATGAAAACCATAGTCATTACATATTAATACAGGCAATTAAGGAAATAAAAGCAGCCCAATGTAAAATACATATTATAACTCAACATGAACTTTCTCAAATTCCTATATAAAAATGCATCTGCAGGTATGTGTGAATGCATGTGTTTCCAGACGAAAAACCGAGAGAATCCTTAAAAAAAAAGCGGCAAAACTGCCAGAAAAATACATAAAAAACGACAGCCGCAGAGATGAAAGAAGTAAACGAAAAAACGAAATCCTGTTAATCTCGTCTTAATTCCTCCGAAGGGATCCACAACTGATGGGAAGAAAATATTCCAGGAGAGCGAAAGAAAAGGAAAAAAAAAAAAAGAAAAAAGAATCAAAACAGGGGAATTGAAGATGTTAGGAAAAGATTTTGGGAAAGGCCATGCCCGGATGGAGCAATTTCCCATCATGCACTTTTGGGATCCATGGCCACAGCTCTGAGGTAATTTCAAGAATCACTCAAATTGCCCACCGCTGACTACATCAGAGCTCATTTTATTAATTTCCGTTTACTAAAATTTTGGAATACGTATTTTTAAGCTTGAAATTGTTTTTTTTTCTCGGGTGGTTCATTATTTAAAGAACTTTTGTACTTTAAGTATGCACGAAACATGGTTTAAATGTTGCATACTTACAAATAGCTGATTCAGAACACAATGGAGTTGTTTCCTTCAGTCAAAAGTAGTACTTTTAGTCACTGAAATTGATAGAATAAGCAAAAAAAAAAAAAACATAGACATAGAAAATATTTTATTTTCCCAACAGTTGCTTCTTAATTAATTTTTTCAAATGTGCGATTTTTCAAACAAAGCGTGTTCTTGATGACATCACAAATGATGTATTTTGGCGCATCTTTCTACCACGGTTCCACGTTATGATAATCAAAAAGCGGATTAAAATTGCGCTCTACGCTTGCTATCAACCATATCGTTGCCAATACACGTAAGTAAAGATGCAAAGTAAATATTTTGTTCTGTGAATGGCAACACTGAATGGCATTTCATCATTTGTGATGTCATCGGGCAGAAACATAAACAATGAAAGCGCACCGATTTAAGTATTTTTTTAAAAATATTAAAATTAAACAAATTATTTAAAAAGTGGTCATATCCCATGTTTTTAAGCATGCTCTTTCAGAAAAAAATACTTTTAAAATTTCGGAAACGACCCCATTGATCCAAGTACATGTTTTGACACTTTGAAGTTTTTTTAAATTTGTGTAAAATAAGTATTGTTTATTCGTACAATCAGCCAGTCTTTAGTGTTTTAAAACTTCAAGAAATGGAGCCATGCTTTTTCCGTTCATTTCAGAATACTTTAAAAATGAACTTCTGGAAAGGTTATACGGTGTATACATGGTCCTCTATGTTCTGAATCTTTCAAACACAATTTAAAATTCGCTTTAAAAAGTTCAGGCTGTATGATATCAGCTCAAATGCTTAAACTCTAAAAAAGACCTTCAAAGATAATTTAATAGGTTAATAAGAAAACATTCAATAACTGAGCAAATAAGGTCTGTTTTTAACAAATAATCACAACATGGCATTTGAATACATTATCCTTATAATATATATAATAGCGAATTCATTAAACGAGTCACGCTCCTGACGCCACCAACAATGAAACTCGTGCCACCGCATGATAATATGGTAATACTTTTTATTAATGCTTGGCATGCAGGGAAATGCTTTATTTTGACCAGGCGGAACTGGATATGGTGTCTTAACTATTTTACTGGTAAGATTGTAATTTTAGGAGAATAAAGAAACGAAAAAGTGGTCAGCAATGAATAGTATCTACTGTGGGTTAGGGTTAATTCACTGGAGTTAGGGTTAAAATTTCAAGTATCAAACGATCATCAAACATGCAGTTGCTTCGTTCAAATGTAGAAGCAATTTTCATCCGTCATACCGTGACGGGAGATTTTCTAGTTCTAAAATATTACCATAAAACGAGGACATTTTACTTGTTCTAAGTTAAAAAAAAACTTGTACACCCCCCCCCCCCTCCTAAAAGGTTGAAGTACGTGTGCCTTCAGATCTCGTTCTTACTTCAATAAGAATTGGTATAGATTTCAATTTCAGAAACAAATTGTTCTTACTGCCTTTTTTTGGAGACTTCCGTTTCAGTAGTAAGATTTCGTTATCACTCTACTACGAAACAAAAGAGTTGGTAGAATTCACTTCCAATTGATGAGGTTCTGTTATTGTCCTTTTTAGGAGAATAATTGAGCTTCCGCTAATGAAGTTGTTTATGACATAAACCTTCAGTAGTGAAAAACTCTTGTTCTACTTTAAAGATACCGCTATTTTCATAAAGAGTAGTAGTGTAGCGATTTAAGAGCTGAGTTTATTTACTAATTTCCCTTAAAAAAATCTCATAACTTTAAAACAATGCAGTAAAAATCTATCAAAAATTACGTAATTATCAGAGACCAACAAAAATAGTAAATCCTTAGTAGAAACGATTTTTGTTGCCAGGCAAATTATTTCTCCGAGTTAATGGTTCAATAAAATAGCTTCTGAAAAATTATTGTTTTGAATACTCTAGTCGTCGAGGTATTTTTAATCGCCAGGGCGACCTGGGTTTGTTAGACCTAGGTCATAGTTAAAGAGTATAAAATGAAGAGATTAATTAAGAAAAAACTCTTATAGTTAGTTTATATCTGTGTTTCTTCGGTTATAAGTAATGATATTGTATTTCCTAATTATAGACAGCAATAGAAATGTGTGGTATTTATATGTTTTCAAAGAAATCCTTATAACTTACTTCTTAGTTTCTGGGGGGAAAAAACAATTTAACTTGAACTTTATTCGAACTCCATAGATTATCTCCTTATAAATCTCAATTGAGTATTCTTAATATCACATAAAATTCAGAATGCATTAAAATATACTTTTTTCAGTGTGTATTCTTATTTTTTTACTGGAAAATACCCTTCTAAAAAACGGGAAAGTTTGATTAACACAAAAATAACGAATTTGTAATCTTAGAGAAAAATATACATATTTTCGCTAGTTGAATATTCAGTTAGCGAGCGATGATTTTATTTAATTAATGTAATCGATATGATTTCAACCACACACCTAACGAAACGTCATAAACGGCCTAATTGGGTTACATCTGGGATCAATGGAAATCTACATTTTCACTTCTCATTTCTTTCTCAAATGGTTTTCATGCGAAGCTCGAATGTAAAAATGTGCAAGCGCACTTTTAATAAAACAATTCGAAGAAGAGAACGTATAGCATGTTTCTATTCGTTGAATTCACAATTGTTTCTTCGAGAGGAATCAGCAAAATAATTCATCAGCATTGCTCTTTTATTAAGAATACTTTCTTCACTTCAGTTCTTTATTCTAAGTATTCTCCGATGAAAATTATTTCGTTCAGCATGAAAAGATCAAACATATTTTGAAAAAGAACAATGAATTTATGTAGATGAATACGAAAGGAAATGCAGAAATTTGAGCCTGAAATCGAAGATGGGAAAATTTTTAATTTCATTAATTTAACCATTTAAATACAAAGCAGCAAAGCCATGAAGAACCAAGAGAAGTAGAAATCGGTATTAATGAAGAGATCTTAGACATTCGTTTATGAGTGAATATTTTCTGTGCTGCATTTCGTATAAGACAATTAAATGTTTTTAGCCTTAAGATTTTGAAACGTGTATCTATCAATAATCCATCCGTTTGATTATCTGATAATTTTAATTGAAAATAAAACTAAGTACTTAAATAGAATTATGATTCATTTTAGAAAGTTAGATTGGTTAACGCTTTTAAATGTTGTTTACCATACTCCTTAGTTCTTTGATTATTATTTAATTTGACTTATTTCGATAAAATAATTACTTGTAAAATTTTTAAATGTCTTCTTGAAATACAAAAAGTTATTATGTCGTTTAGTTTTTTTTAAATTAGTGTTTTTATCATTATCTTGTTATATTATTGCTATCTTGATAATTATTTGAGATAATTTTATCAACTCGAAAGCTAAATCTGTTCCATGATAAGTTATTTGAAGCTTGAAGAAATATTTAATATCTTTTCTTGCTTTTTCGCTGCAAAACACAGCACGAAACTACTGCTTCAGGGTATAAGATAAGGCATCATTTGAAAAACACGTATATTTTTATGGGAAATATTACTCAACGCTTTTGTTAAAAATATTACACATTAATAATTCAAAGTATAAAAATTATCGGAAAACTTAAACTTAAAATTTTAAAATTTGTTACAACATTTGTCCTTAAATAAGAAAAGCTGTTAAATACCGGGAACATTAATCAGTAAGGAATTTAAAATAATTAAACAATAAACCTAGCCAAGAATGAATCCAGAAGATTCGTATTTTAATAACTGCTGGAACACTACCTTGAAAGAGATAGGAAAAAAAAATCTTTACTTTTTATGACTAATTTCATGCAAATTAGCATACCTAGTCACTGATTGTGGTATCGCAAACACTTGCTTTGGAAACGGGAAGGACTTTTTCTTCAGTACTTCGAATCTACTTGTTCAAAAACAGACTTAAATGTATTGGTTACGTATGCCATCGGAAACGAATATTTTATCGATACAAAACTGAAATATACAGTTTGTGCATCAATACTGCCGTAATTAGGGAACTGGAAGCAACTGCAAATATTTCACCCCCCCCCCTTTTTTTGCAGAGTTTCTCATTTATTGCACGTTAGCTATGTTTTACAAGCTTGATTATTTAGAGTCCGCTGAAGAAAAGTGCGAAAAAAAAAACTTCTAACAACATTCTTCTACCCAAAATGCTTTTTCACAAATATCTCGAAAACACATTTCTGCAGATACTGCCATTTGCCTACGGCAGAAAACGAGGCAATATTGTGAAGGGTACTTACATTTTGCTATCCATTTAAAAAAAAAGGAAATGTAATAATAACTGCAATAACAAATCAATTCTACGTGTGATTTAATTTCATATGGAAATATATTTCCAATTTGAAAATTAATTATTTTTTTATGTTTAACTTTGTTCTTGTTATTCTTTTGGCAACAACTTTAAACAATGCTATTTTTGTTTAATAATTGAATAAACATAAAGTAGACAATGCTATGATACCATTTACGCTTTGTTCAAGTGCATAAGTATCGCAAATAGATGTTTGAAATCCTTTAGTACGAATAAAACAATTGCCCTTCAGGCTAGTATCTTATTTATAAAGCTTTAAAATTAAAATAAATTTTGTTTGGGTGTTTTTTAAAACTATACACTGTCAAAAGTTCAGGAAAAAGTTAAAGTAAATAATACTGTAAAACGAAGTGCATACGGTACAGAATATTTTTACAGTAAATTGTACCAGAAACGAAAGCGATTGCTGTGCTAATTGGTACACCACGGGACTTATGGTGCGAAGGATCTAATTCTGTTTTTCCGCTCTCTGTTGATTTAAATTCAATATTAGCAAACCGTTCTGAAATAGTAGGAACTCGAGTTCGAACCCTGTTGCTTGCATCTCGTTTTGTTTTGTTTTTTACTCAGCGTACAGTGCAATATCAATAGCAGACGAATTCGGCAAGTTAGTAATAAAAAATAAAATGAATTTTTCCATCAAAATACTGCGCTAACTTCCTGTGAACGAGAGCCGTACATCGTCCACTACATTAGCCCCTTATTACAACCAATTTCCAGTAGTTTTCTTCTTTTTTTGCTTTAATAGCTGCCTCTAAAAAATGAGAAACTTAGCATCATTTACATTGCTCTGCGGCGATTGTTGGAAGCCGTTCGCCGACAGCGCTTTCTAAAAAAAGTGAACAATCGTTGCCACTTCTAAATAGGAAAGATTTATCTCCCGCCTTCTACCTCCCTGGTTACAGATTATACGCAACGTTCCATTTTGTACTACACAACACCACATCACCTTCCAGATGCTACGAAGGTTTTGTTTTCGAAGTGGGCAAAGATGACTTCGATTTGCTTGTATGTTCTTTGAATATTTGGTTTGACCGAGTCGTGAAGTGATTGCAATTTTTAGAATTTTTACTCCACATCTGGCTGAGCGCCTTTTCAGATTTGATGTATACCTGTATTTCTTTGCGGTGACCAGGTCATTGTAGATTTTCACCTCAAAATAGGCTCTTTGCCATGGGACTTCTTTTACTGAGGTATAATGGGAAGCTAGAAAGCGACAGAGGCACTGACATTTTCCTTCTTCTGTTTTGTGCCTTTTTGCTGTGTTTCTTTCTTTTTTAGATTTCTTGTATGTGATGATTTTTGCTACTGGTAGGAAAAGCCACATAAAAATACAATGAATTTTTCCATCAAAATACTGCGCTAACTTCCTGTGAACGAGAGCCGTACATTTTCCACTATATTAGTCCCTTACTACAACCAATTTCCAGTAGTTTTTTACTTCTTTTGCTTTAATAGTTGCATCTAGAAAAATGAAAAACTTAACATCATTTACATCGATCTGGTGCGATTGTTGGAAGCCGTTCGCCGACAGCGCCCTCTATAAAAGTGAACAATCGTTGCCACTTTTACACTAGCGAACCCGTAGGACATTTCTCTCCTTCTTGAAATATATCAGCAGCCTTCTTCTCCAGAACAACAGCTTGTTCATTGCCACTTAGCTCGCAGTAGTCTGGGTTCTACTGAACATCGTCATTTTCATTAGTTCCTATTTCTGTTATGGATTTTTGTCAATCTAAGATATTTACCGGTGGATTTACCAAGTTACAAATGCTGAAACTGCGAGGGGACCCACGACATTGGAGCCTCGAAGGGGGTCATAACACCAGTTTCCTAAACTCCTATTTATATTTGAATGATGCACTAAAGGATTCCCAAAAATACATTACGAAGGGCACCCAAACCTGTAAATACGCCATTGAAGGCATTCCATAAAAATGGATCGTGAGTCAAACCAATAAAATGCTTTTAATTACTTTATTATTAGTTATTCTGGAATTAGATAGAACTTTTTAAAACAAAAAGTTTCAGATATTTCATTTTGTTGCTTATTTTAGATAGCCAATTTTTAATGATAATACATTTGATAAACAATGTTTCAGCGAGTTCTTTCAGACCAACTACGTGAAACGTTAAAAGGAATATAATACAAGTGTCACAGCATTATTCGCACAAATGCGAAGTAGTGTCCTTGGAAAGACGAACGGCTATTCAATTTAATAGAACTGATACCGCTGTTTCTACATCAAAAATATAGAAATACATTTGGTACAAACACTAAATGCATATACATCTTCATCCTAAACTGAATATTCTGAATAATGCTAAGGTTTAAATTTTTCTGCTCTTTAAGTTAAATCAGTTAGGACAGCATTAAACACACTAATAGTATACAGGTAGTTATCAAAATAATGGAAACACTTTGTGACAAGTGTGTTGGGAATCGCTACTCTGCCGTAAATGTTCTGTTAATAAAGGTGCCTTTTGACTGTAATCACTCACACTGGTGAATCCAGATGGTGATTGAATTCTGTGGTCACTTTTGCTTCTACTGTGTGCTTTTTAAACGTTACAATCCGCTTCAATACCCGTCGGTCTCTTTCACTGAGCTTCTCTTTCCGTATACTATTTTGCTTTGCCGAGCTTGTCTTACCTTGCTGTGTGTATTCAGTCATGACTTTAGATACTGTACCTCTAGAAACGAAAAAAAAGTTGAGACTTTTCTGTTACACTTGCTCCAGCTATACGGGCTCTAACTTTTTGGCCTCTTTTAAAATTTGAGAGGTCCGACATTTCATGCGCTTGAAAAAAATTCAAAACTTTCAGAACTTCAATTAAGCCTCCATATACTACCAGAATATGTACATTGTTATTTATAAAAAAAACTGACATCTAGTTTTATCCTTTATTACTTACGAAGCACATTCAAAAATCACTTTTATTCACAGGTGTTTCCATTATTTTGATAACTACCTGTATGTCTTAAAACATATTTGAAATTTATGAAGCTTTCACATCTATATATATATAAATGAATGTTTGTCTGTATGTCATCCATGAACTCAAAAACTACGCGGCAGATTTGGCTGAAACTTTCACCGTTTGTTATTTTTGGTACTGGGAATGTTTATAGACCAGTTCGAAAAAAATCCGATCGATAGTTCCTTTTTTATTCCAATTTAAGTCACAATCCATTGGATAAATACGAATAAAATTATCGGCTGCAGAAATTAATTCGCGTGAAAGATCTCATTGATAAGAAATTAGCTGTTGCCATTTTTCTTGAGTTTGAACAAATAAATTCTTTCTTTATTGTTTTATGGCTTTTCATGCAACGGGGGGATTTAAAACTTTTTCTATTTGATATTTTTAGCGATTGATTGATCTTGCAAACTGCGTGAGTACAAAATTTGAGTATAGTCACTGCTTCACTTGATACCTGTACCGATTATTTTGAAAATTGCTATATATATGTATTTTTCCACGGAGAAGGTGCATAATATGCTCATTGAAGCCACTCGCCACCAGGTGGCACTGCAGAGTAGCAACTTCTGCCCCGTTCAACCGATTGTCATGAAAATCAGTATAATGATGTATTTTTTTGTTGGCGAAGCAACGCGCGTCGGGTACAGCTAGTTATATATAAAGAAGAGTTTTGAAATACATATGTCTGTACTACTGTTAACGTCAAAGTTACTCAAAACTAGAAAAGTTATTTATTGAAAACAAGAAATTCACTAGTAAAGTTGAACTGAGCATTAAAAAGTAACATTTGGATAAAATTCAAAAAAATATCAATAAAATAGTTGAAACTAGAAATTAGATCTAGTTTGGAATTTGATTCACAGAAATAATTTTATAGATGCATTTTGGTTTAGAATATTTCTTTTAATTCATATTATAGGATATAAAGTTCTTGTGCTTCTTAAAGTTTTAATTAAAAACTAATGGTACAGTAATAAATAGGTACTAATTTTTTTAAAGAAAATCTGTATTGTAGAAAGAGTAATTATTAGAACTGCACAAAGTTTTCAAGATGCCCACGCGAAGAGTTAAAACGTGAATTACGTGAAGCTTCAGATGTTTTTATGTTAACGGAAATCCGCTTAAACTTTCCTAATTCCTTTCTTGAAAATTTTGCAACCGAAGGCTTTTGATGAAAAGAAAATATCTCGAGAATTTTGAAAAAGACAAAAAAATTATGTTAGAAATTGAGGATTTCTTCCAACGAAGAGGAAATCGGGAGTGGGTGGAGTAGTTGGAAAAAAGTATTTTTAACGAAAATTGCGGTTGCTTTTATTTGTGGCGCTTTGAGAATTTCGTCTCCACGAAAATAAATAATTAATAAAACAAGTAGTTTCTTTAACAAAATGTAGTTTGAACTGCAATTAGCATTTAGTTACAAAATGGGATCATAAGTCTAATTGGGCCCTGTAATTTTGATAAAGTTTTTGCATATCAAACTAATATTACAATGAAAATTTTTTTGGTTTCCAGTAAAGCCATTCAGGGTTGTTTTGAGCCACAATTTCTCTATTTTAAAGTGCATCCCCCCTGTTTAAGTTACATTTTTAAAAAAGTTTAAAACAGAAAAACTCCACTAAACTATTGTATATTTGTCCAAAATTAGGAAATAATAACTATACAATAAATTTGAAGTGAATTATTTGCCCTGTTTTAAGCTATTGCAATGATAGCTTAAAACTTTAGTAAACCGTAGGCGACGGGATTAGCTAAAGTAACCTCGTCGCTTAGGGTTACTTTAAGCGACGTCAGAAATAGGATGCAGAACAAATTGCTTTTCATCATTTAAAGTAGCGCAGCTTTAATGCAGCAAACTCATATTTCTGGAAAGAAATCCGCTAAACTTTTACATATTTATCTAAAATTAGGAAATAATAATTATTTAGACTATTTAAAGTGAGTTATTTGCTATATTTTAAGCTATAATGCCATTTAGGATAACTTTGAGCGACGTCAGAAATGGGATGCAAAATAAATTATTTGAATAAACGTAGTGCACCTTTATGGCAGCAAAATAAAATTTCTGGAAAAACTCTCCTGAACTATTATAAATTCATTCAACATTAGTAACCTATAATAATTATTTAATCAATTTGAAGTGAATCATTTACCATATTTTAAATAAAGGTAACTTACTGAAAATCGAATACGAATAGTCAAATAAAACGCACAACAAGGTCTAATAGATCCATCCATTAAGTTAATTTTTTAATCAGTTATTCGTTTGAGTTAGTTTGAGTTTTAGTTCAATGTAATCATTAAGTTAATCTAGCCCTCATCAATGGCCCCAGTTGTGGATTGTCGGTATGTCCGTATCTGCCTCTTCATATCGCAATAACATATCCTTATCAAAGGTTGGCGATCTATCGTCATTGTTTTGTGCCCACAAGACATTTTCCGTGTTGAAATCGGGAAGATTGTCGCCTTCTGAGGAATCGAAATCTGTTTATATTTCAACATCTGGTACGATGTCGCAGGAGGCTCCACTTTAGTGAATGCACACGGATGAACATTTCATCTCCGCCTTCCTGTAACTGCAAACATTCTCACAACCTCTCTGGCAGCCGCAAAAAATCGTCCGCAAGACATGTTGGGGGTACAAAAAAGTAGAAAGAGCTCCGAGTGTCTTCGAGGAGCTAAGTTACACTCATCTTCAGAGATAATCTTTGATGGGACAACCATGGCACTGATTAGTAAAGAGAAGTTCTTGTCAAATGAGAAAAACAGATTCATTTCATGAACTTAACTAAAAACTAAAATGAGAAATTACAACTTTCAAGCAGAGAGACATGTCGATAGGTTCATTATTACTACATCTGTAACTGTTGCCTCTAATTGTAGTGTTAGTTGTTAGTGGGGATATTGACTTGCTAATCATTCTCAGTGCAATTTCAAACCAACGTTAAATCTATTTTAACAAATGTGGAAGAGGCAAAGCATCAGATATCATGTATTCTAGCATCGCTTCTTCAAAATCCTCTTTGAAACCTGTACTTTTTCATCCATGCCTTTAGTGGTTGCGACTCGACGTCCTGCTTTTTTGGCTTAGGGAAGAAGCAAATGATGTCCGTTGTCAAAAAATACCCGGACGTTGAAAAGGAAGCTGAGATATTTCTCGACACTAATGCTATACTAGAAGAAATAGCAGCCGCTGGAGCGAGAGTTTGCGGTATCAGCTTTTTGCAAGGGCTGCGACGAAAATCAGCTTTAATCTGGCCGGGTTACCTCCTACAAGAGACGCTGCTTGATTTTACTCCTTGCGAACATATCATCAGATACAAATTATCCATGCATCCACTTCATTAATAACTCTTATTTAAAATTTTCCAGTTGAACTGCTGGGGAACAATCTTCTTAGAGGTACAGGCGTGGTTGGGAGTCACACTGAACCCTCTCTCTTGTGGATAGGTGTCTACGTCGCAAGGCCTCAGCCCCAACAGGACAGCCGGAGACGCAGCCCCATAACATCTCTTGCGGATGATTTTATGCTGCTGCCAAAGAGGTTGTAGGAATGCTTCCAGTTGCAAGAATGCGGAGATGAAATGCTCATTCGTGTACAGGCACTGCAGTACTAGGCATCCAATGATTTCTAGGCATCAGATTTGTGACCAGAGGGTCCCGGATTCGACAGTAGACGTTCGAAGATCCACCGTATTCATTAATGATGACTGGGGGGACGTTATATATGCTCGTGGTCACAAAGTCCTCAAAGTGAAACGATACCTCTGGGAATGCTGGACCAGGAATATGCTCCGCAACTGGTCTGGATCAAAATATCAGAGCTGTGTTCAGGGTTCCACCCAGGTGGTTAAACCGCAAACAGTGGCTGGTAAGGGGGACTCTGGAGTGAAAAGTCTAGCCTCCCGTGACATCGTACCAGATATTGAAATATAAACAGAATTTGATTCCTCATTAGGTGAATATATTCCTGATTTGCACTATTCGATCCCAATTTTGACATGGAAAATGTCTTGAGGGCACAAAACAACGACGATAGATCGCCAACCCTTCATAAAGATATGCCATCGTGATATGACGAGGCAGATATGGACAAACCTCAACTGGGTCATCCAAGAGGGATAAATTAACTTAATACAACATTGAATACATTGAATAACTCAACATTGAATAAAACATTGAATAACTCAACTAAATAACTGTTTAAAAAATTAACTTTGTACATGTATCCATTAGATGTTGTGCTTATTGATCTTGTTGTGCGTTTTATTTGACTATTCATACTAGAGCTTAACATTAACTATCGTACTTCGAACTTTTTCGTTTTTTATTTTAACATCACATAAAAAAACATAAAAGGTTTCTATAATATAGCAGATGTAGAAATGAATGTGTGAAAAATGAGAGGGGGAGAAGCTGCTTAGTTGTCTTCAAATCTCTTCAGAATCCAGTAGAACGTGATGAGGTGTCGAAAAAGGGAGATGTTCTAAAGAAACGGAGTCAAAATATTGATTGAAAATCACAAAATATTGCGAAAAATTGCAAGTTTTCAAAAAAAAAAAAGTCATAAACTATTAGAAGCTATATCTCGAAAACTATTGGGTCTAAAAAAAATTTCTGGATTCATATTGTAGCAAATTTAGTCTGCTTTAAAAACATTTATTGATAGTATATTGAAAAACTAGTCGTTTAAGGCTAAATCGCCAAAAACTACAGAAAATACCGACATTTCACGCTTTTTTCGCTTTTTAACTAGATTGCGTTCGGTCCTCGAGGTCACAAACTTGGTTTATTTAAAAAACTAATATCATAAAACAACCCAGCAAGAAATCAGAACTACCAAATTTGACGCAAGGTCCGATGTATATGGTTACTGGACTATATATTCATTTTTAATGAATGAGAATGGGAACAATGCTATCGATAAAAATTTTTTGTAGGGCAAAAATATTAGCTTCAATTTGTGAAACTTGGAATAGGGAAGAGTGCTGGACCTTGAGACACTGCTAATTTCTAAAAACCTATTTTTATCAGCCATGCCTTCGAAATCTCTAATAGTAAGTAACCTTTACCACTAAATGGTGCCATTGTAAAAATCAGCATCAAATGAGTAAAATTGACAATTTTGTAGGACTCGACCGATGCTAACTTGCAGGAAACATCGGCCCATCGGCCTTAAAAAACATCGAAAAGCCGATGGAATTGGCCGATGTTTTTGGAAAAAAAAAGGACCTTTGTTGTTTTACTTTTTAATACAAAATAAAGTGAGTGATCGTTTTCACATAAAATTGTTTACTTAAATTTCAGTATGAATTTTTATTTTAATCACCCCTGAAAGAGTTTTTAATACTGCATTCAGGTACAAACAAGTTAATTATTGCGTTATTTCTTGCGGTTGGATGTACGTAAGTATCTCTCATAAGTCATAACTCAAAAATAGTAAGCTGTAGAAGGCTAAATTTTCGCGTGTGGGATGTGCATACGTTCCAGTTGTGCAATTCCCTTCTTGTTTTCAGTCGGATGTTCTAAAAAGCCTATTTACTCATTTTTTGTGGCTATTAATTACTTATTTCAAGGCAAAACTAATACAGCGCCTCAGACTGACGATCATTTGGTGATATATTGTCGAATTGGAGACTATGGGAACAAATATGAGATGGCGAAACCGGATTTGTTTCATTTTGTTAGATTCTCGTTGAACCGACGGTAATTTTTAATTTTTCGATATTTGTAATATGAATCACAGTAATACAGTCTTTTTTGTATCGCTTCTGCGGAGCTACAAGTTTGGGACCCGTCGAAATACATTTTGGGGCCCTATTTCTCTATCATAGAAAATGTAAAACATTTATCATAAGCATTTTTGTAATTCGGGCCCCTACGGTTATGGTCCTCTCGTGCAATTGCAATATTTGCTATATTTTAAATCGCGCCTGCGCGTCAAAACAAACTCGGGTGCAAGTTTTAAAAGAGTTTTTCTGCTCAATGTTTATGATTACTTTGAACTCTATTTTTTACGACTATTTTTTGTATTTCCGAGAACACTTGCGTGCCCCTCCTCCCACCCCCTCAATTTCTGAAATTAAACTGTAGTTGTACTTTTGAGTTGTTTTAAAGTAACACCATTCATAAAATTAGAGTTTTTTTTTTTTCAAGCTTTATTTTTTGTTTAGGAAAAAATTTAGAGAATTAATCTAACAAAATTGATTAAAGACGTTTTAAATAGTGACATAATTCGGAAATCAAAGGGACTTTTGAATTTTTTCTTCGTAAGTGCTGAAATAGATTCAGATACTCTTCCGAGGCGTTGGTGGTAGCGGTTCTGTACTAAAAAAATGAGGCCAAAAAGTTTAATGTTGTGAGTTACCCCAAAATCAAAGGGTGACATTCCTAACCCACCCTTGTCGTGTCAAGCATTTCTTACATATTTAACGATTATTTATTTTGGTCATGAAATGTCATTTTGCGTATTTCTTATATTTGTTTCACCTATATTTCGTAATACGAAATCTTTTTTGCATCATGAATAGCGAAAGATTTTTTTTTTTTCTGTTATAAGTAACTATTTTTATGTATTTATATAAAATCAATGAATAAGTTATTTTCGTTTTCATCATATTTTTAATAATATGTTATAGAAAAGTTTAAAGGATTTTCTATTATGCAATTTTTAAAATTTCAGAAAATTGTTAAATTGATAAATTTAATTTGAACTTGTTCGTAGTGCTTCATAAAAGATTAAACAATCAAATTATTCAATATTACGTGTGCAAACATCAGATCAAGTAGTATATGTATTCAGTTATTAACTTGGTGTAAATATTGAGTTTGTTTATTGTAGTTGCGTTTTAAGAACCTTGCTCTTTTCATGGCTATTTCTTTTTTCAGCAAAATTTATGTCACTCTTATAGCTTTTATGAAAAATGCAAACTTTTCTATTCATAAATTTTAAATAAATATAAAAATATTCCTAATGTGATTTAATATTGAAATTTATCTGTTACCTTTTTTGTTTAATTTGATGACTAAAAAATGTCTACGTGTATTTTTCCACTTTAATTGCGTTATTTGTTGACGGTATTATAGTTTTATTCTTAATTTTCATTTTAATGATAAAACATAATTTAATGTTTTTTAACTATGTTTAATGTACCTAAATCCATACATTTTGACAATATTACTGAAATCTTAGTTATATGTTCAATTTAAAAAAATCAATTGGTTATTAAACAGTCTCTTTGTTTTCTTCCTTTTTTTTCTTTCTTTCTTTATTTTATTCTTTTCTTTTTCTTTTTTTTTGGTTGTTCTTTGCTTTCCATCATACAACAGTCAAAAAAGGAAACACATAACTACACCCTATACAGATTGTACGTACTACGATCCAAAAGTTCGGGGGACAAGCTATATAAAACCTTACCCAGAATAATTCACATAACCAAAGCACATCCACCTTCAAAAGGTCGCCATGAGGGACTATGATACTTCTTCCAGCGTTCATATAACTTTTGGAAACACTTATGGAAGCCATTTTTCGCTACCTTCTGTGATGAAGCTTTATCCTCTCCTGACGGAAGAAAGCGGCGTCCATGCAAATCTTTTTTGCAGGGAACAGGTAAAAGTCATACGGAGCTAAGTCCGACGAAACGTTATGTTATTTGTTTGTCATATCAGAGTATTGACAAACCAAATCGTGCATCCTCAGCATGAAAGTCGCCTTCTTCCTCACGATGAAGTTAAAGCCTTACAGGAAGTTGCGAAACAGGCTGCCAGTGCTTCTAAAAGCTATACGAACGTTGGCAGAAGTGCATAGTCGTTCAAAGTGACAATTTTGTAGATAGATGTGCTTCGGTAATGTGAACTATTTAGGGTAAGGTTTTATACAACTTGCCTCAAACTTTTAGATCATACTACGTACGTATGAGTTTTCAACTTACTATTTCATAAGGTTTTTGAGTGACGCAAGTTAACGCGGATGAAGACATCACATCACAAGTGAGTTTGCGATAATTAACTAAGGATGAGTTCAAAATGGAAATTTCGGTCATCTATATGTTCTTAGGTACATATGCATGTACACTGTACATGATGTGCAGATGTGCCAAAAAAACTTGTGAAGTTTAAATTGGGTGATCGTAAATTATAAATTTAGGTCGAAATCTGATATATATATATTTTGTGATTACAATTCCTTATTCGTCGAAAGAAAGTAAAATGAAATGAATCAATGATTCTTTAAACCTGACAATCTTATCAATTTATTTCTGTTAGATTTTTTTTTTGCCATCGGCCAACAACATCGGCCATCGGCCATCGGCAATCGGCCATTTGGAGGAAAACAATCGGCCATCTTTGAACAATCGGCCAACAATCGGCATCGGCCCATCGGCCAAAAAATGCCATCGGTCGAGCCCTACAATTTTGTGAGAGAAAATTTTTTTTATGATTCCAAAGTAAATATTTTCTTCATTTTTATTTCATTTTCTGTCTTTATATTTATAAAACTAATCAACTCAGCTCAGGTTTATTTTTCTACTAGCAGTACCCGCACAGCGATGCCCATTCCCCCCTGTTTTATGCCAAGTTCGCCACCTACGGCGGCTGTTTAAATAAATTTTATTAATCTATATCTATCTTTTTCGTATTTTCTATACCTATTTCCAGTTGCGTTTTGTGTCATTCACCTTTTTATTCCAAAATTGCCGCCTTCGTTGGCTATCTACCTATACGATCTTTCTCTAATTTTTTTTATCCGTCTATTTATTTTAACATCCACGTTCATTTCCTAATCTGAACAAAGATCATTTAAAAACTGCGCTTTATTCATTTAATTAAATTGCGCAAACAAAAAGCTCTCTACTTGTTCCCTGTATTTTGCAAAAAGTAGCGTTTGCAAAAAAAAAAAAAGAAAAAAAAGGGAAACACCTTACTATTTTAATTAACTTAAGTACGCAAATATGTAACGTAAAATAGATACAGCGAAACGTCCGGCGGAAGCGACCGCGCTACAGTGAACCACCCAATTAGCCAGCGGAACAAACTCTGGCCGATAAGCAATTGCGATTAAAAAGCGCAGTACATCTAAGACAAAAAAAAAAAAAAAAAAAAAAAAAAAATCCCGTATCCCGTACGAGTAGCTAGTTTTTAACCGGAACCATTTTTTTTCTGAGGGAAGAGGAATGGATTATGTTTCTATAGTATTTAATAAACAAATGTATTCTGTCTCACGTATACTTCCCTCAGCCTTGAGAAGGCACCATATAACCCATGAAATTGTTAACTTTTCGACATTTAAACTTAATGAATAGGATGGATGATATTTCTTAGTCTTAGAAAGCGTTGATAGAAAATGTATACCGATATACATCTTTATTTCGTATTTTTCTTTAGTTTGCTCGTAACAATAAATGAATTGTACAAAAAAAAAAAAAAAAAAAAATATATATATATATATATAAAAAAAAATAATTTGAATTTTTGGCATCTTGAATTCAAATTATGTTTTTCGCAATCACGAGCGTGTGTGTTTGTGTAGACGCATGTGTGTGGGTGCGTGGGTGCGTAAGTGTATGTATGCATGTGTGTGAGTGAGTGTTGTGTACGTGCGTGTGCGTGTAGGAGTTCGTGTGCGTGTGTGTGTGTAGGCGTTCGTGTGTGTGTGTGTAGGCGTTCGTGTGTGTGTGTAGGCGTTCGTGTGTGTGTGTGTAGGCGTTCGTGTGTGTGTGTGTGGGCGTTCGTGTGTGTGTGTGTAGGCGTTCGTGTGTGTGTGTGTAGGCGTTTTGTGTGTGTGTGTAGGCGTTCGTGTGTGTGGGACATGGACGCCACCGCCCAGCAAAAGTGGATTTCGGGGGACAGTGCTCAGGACCAGCTGCGCCGCCGCCGGTGGACGGTGGTGCTGCAGGCCTGGTCCAAGCTGAAAAAGGAACCACAACGCCAAAGACAATCAAATGAAAGCAATAAGCAATCGTGATTGCTCAAAAAAAAAAAAAACTAATAATTTTAACCACAACCTCTTTTATTGTGTGTTTGTTATGGTGTGATTTTGCTTCTGGTATAAAAAAATGTATTCAGTCGTAAGTACACGTCTTTGAGACTTAGAAATGCACAATCAACTGTTAACTATGATCAGTTAACGGTTAATATATTTCAAGAGAAGTAGGGGAAGGTTGCCGTCATTGAACCGATTCCATGACTGGACTTCGAAGATATTTTTCCCACCAGAGTTTTTTCAGGCACGAAATCAGTTTTAGTGCCTTTTTTTTTTGTCTCAAAACAGTTCAATGCAGAATAGTCAAGGAGCTTGAATCAATACATCATATTGTTAAACATCTAAATAAGATTTCTACTGTTCGCTTACTAATGATTGACATTTACATTTTGATTTTACATGCTTTGAATATTACTGAACAACTAAATGGGGACATTAACTTGCAAGAGTGTATTTTCAAGTACAATTCCCTATATTTAAAGTTTCATCATGAATCGCCACAGCAGTGACAACTATGAAAACATTAAAAATGACGCAGTTGCTATCATTGAACCGCTAGGTGTTTCCATGAGTGAACAAGCTTCATGGAATCTTACAAATATTATTAAAGTTTCAATTCAATTATATTTTAATAATTGATCAATCTTTTAAAATAAGTGTGATAATGATGAAACAATTTTTTAAAATAAGTTTTGGAAACTCCCCTCAGTTATTAGATTTTACACTTAAAAACTTGAACTTATGTAGTTGACTTAGCATTTGTTAAAGTAAATTTTAATACAGTTTTAAGTACGTTTGTTGTTCGAGAAAAATACCAAAATAAATAAAATAAAGCCAGTGAATTACTGAGGGCATCCAACGTGATATAGCAAAATCCTTGTCGTCAAGTGAAATCTTTGTGAATCAACATTTTGGATTTCGGATGAAACAGGACTCCCATTTGTTCAAAAGAGGACCCATGAAATTTTCGTTAAGAAGAGTAAGTTACAGGTTAGAAAATATCAAGTGGTGATGTTGGTGTGGGGAAAACAGCTGTGTTGTGTGAGTTCAGAGGGTTTTTTTTTTTTGTTTTTCCTGTAATAAAAAATGATTTAAAAAACAACAACAATTTTCTCTTTTTGAATAACTTACTATTATTTGTAGTGTTTGTTTATCTCTTGTAATAACTAATTATATTTTTATGGTTTGATTTTCTTTTTTGAGAATGTGGTTCATCGATGGAAAATCAATGGTCCATCCATAGCAACTGGTTATCATGAATGGACCACATGCTAAAATATTTCTTTTTAATTTTCATTCTTTATTGAATACAGTTAACTTAAAAAAAAATAATTTTACTAAAAGAGAAATATATTGAGAAATTATTCCTATCATCAGTGTAAAGTTTGAGTCTGAACTACTTCCTAAAAAAAGGCAAAAGTGTTATGTGGTTCATTGACGGCAACCTTCCCTTATTAGAACCCCTAACCCCCACAGCATTAGAAATCTTTAAGGGGTCTAAGGACCCTTAACCTTCAAAATTTTCGACTTTCTGGAAAAAATATATGTTATGCATAATTTGATTCTGAACGATTTGATACCTTATTTATTACCATACGCCAAAAACTTTTAAAGTTACTGTAAAAATGCGTAAACTTTCCCCATAGAGATTTATGTTAACAGCCGCTGTTTAAGCCTCTTTTTCTCTGGTGCCGGTTTCTTCGGTTTTCTCGTTTTGCGCGCATAATATCTCAGAAAGTTTGTTATATATTTCCGTAATACTTTTCATACTTGTTTGTCTGGTTTATATTTATGACCTGAACCTAAATTTGTTTAACTTTTTTAAAATAATTTATTTATTTTTTTTTTGAAATTTTACAAGTCATAATCAAAAATTTCCAAAATTTTGGGCAAAAAAATATATATTTCTTAATATTACCTTTCATTTTTAGTTAAAATTTAGGTTCAGATCATCAATATATACCAGACAAACATGTATAAAAAGTTTTACGGAAATATATAAGAAACGCGCAAAACGAGAAAACCGAAGAAACCGGCACCTGAGAAAAAGAGGATTAAACAGCTGCTATTAACATAAATCTCTATGGGGAAAGTTTACGCATTTTTACGATAACTTGAAAAGTTTTTGGCGTATGGTAAAAAATAAGGTATCAAATTGTTCAGAATCAAATTATACATAACATATATTTTTTCCAGAAAGTCGAAAATTTTGAAGATTAAGGGTCCTTAGACCCCTTAATAGAAAATGGTTAACCATTTACCCGTTTATTTACTGGAATTCTATTCATTTAATATAAAAATATAGAAACCGTATGCAAAAGCAAGTTTCAAAAATAAAAGCTCATGCCCAAGAGAATACTGCAAATATTAAAATGTTTTGGTTAAATAAACAGAAATCTAAATCAGTATGTTCATTCTTTCTGCCTAGAAGTTAACTTTTTAAAGTTCATCTTAAATACTGCAAAGATTAAAATAGTTAAATCAAGTAAGCAAAAATCTAAAATCCGTTGTGCTGATGTTTTCCACCTGACACTTGACTTTTTCGCATAAAATACTGTAAGCATTAAAACATTTAAACTACCTGAGCAAAAATTAAAATTTGTTATTCTGATTTTTTCCATCTAAAAGTTAACTTTCTTAACTCCACCTAAAACTAAAACTGCAATAACTAAAACATTTAAATTAGCTAAGCAAAACCCTAAATTAGTTACGCTTAATCTTTTCACTTAAAAGTTACCTTTTTATGTCCACTTAAAATACTGCAATATTGAAGACATTTAAACTAAGAAAAAACCTAAATTAGTTATGCTGATTCTTTCCACCTAAAAGTTAACCCTGTTAAGTCCACCCATAATACTGCAATAATTAAAACAGTTGAATTAACTAAGCAAAAATCAAAATCACTTATGCTGATTCTTTCTGCCTAAAAGAAAACCCGTTTAAGTCCAGCACCCTAAATGCTGCAATAATTAAAACATTTAAATCAACTGAGCAAGCAAAACCCTAAATTAGTTACGCTGAATCTTTTCACCTAAAAGTTACCTTTTTATGTCTACTTAAAATACTGCAATATTGAAGACATTTATACTAACTAAAAAAAAAACAAACAAACAAAAAAGCAAAACAAAATTAGTTCTGCTGATTCTTTCCACCTAAAAGTTGACCATTTTAAGTCCACCTAAAATACTGCAATAATTATAATACTTAAATCAACTAAGCAAAAACTGAAATCAGTTATGTTGAATATTTCCACCTAAAAGTCCATGACCTTTTAAGTTGACCTTTTAAAGTCCTCCTCAGATTAAAGTATTTAAATTAACCAAGCAAAAATCTAAACCAGCTATACTGATTCTTGCATGAATTTTAAAACGTCTGTCAGGAAATAACGATGCACACGCATCTCTAGAAAGGGCTGCATTTAATCTTTTAAATTTCAAGTGCACTTGTTGCAGGAAGGACTGCTTTCATGAAAGACATTTTTATGCTTCCTCCAAGCGATTCCTTTTCTTCGGCATTTAAAACCTAAATTATTATTCCACCTAAAAGTTCCGACGTTGATGGATGAGGAGCAATTTACCTCGACTGCCTTATAATACGATTTGGCATAACATGTTTCTTAAGAAGGCCCTTGGAGGGAAAAGATAAAACCCACCTCACAGAGCCCGTCGTTGCTGAGTCTTAAGAAAGTACAGCTTCGGGAAAAGTCCTGACGACAGAATTAATCATTCAATAAACGGAAACATATAAATTAGAAGTGAGATCAAGCGTGTTTGAATATCAATCAAGGGTAATCAAAATTTTCCTTGCAAGCATTCGAGTGTCTCCAGAATGATGTGGTGCAAGAACTTGGAAGTAATACTAACTTTCTTTAAGGAAATATACGAGGAAATGCATTCCCTTAAAATAATCTTAATTCAAAAATTCTGAGTATTTGATCTATGTGCAGTGAGCGTGGTAAGGTGTAACTAATTTTTGCTCTGTGCGATGTTTCATTTTGCGGAGGATATCTGCGGAGTTAAGTCAAATAAAATCAATGAATTTCAGACAAATTTATTAATTTCCCAAATTAAAGGCTTTCAATCCTCTTGGCATTCATAATTAAATTCACTTTTATTTGAAATATGAAATGAAGCTGCTATTTCAGTTTTGATCTTTGGATCGTTCTGATTTCCAATGTATGTTTTCAATAGGCAACTTATTAGCGTTTGACGAATAAAATACTAATTTAATCTCACTTTTCGTATATTCATAAGACATCATATTACTAAAATTGTGTAATATGCTGGAAGGAATAAATTTTCGTAACGTCTTTGATTGGTGATCATCCGCAACTTGGTAACTGAAGCTGAACCTAGGTAGCAAGTAATACTTTGAATAAGTGACGACTAATATGAGGCGTATAAAAACCAGCTCATTCCATTATAAAATAAAAAAAATAAAAAAATAAAAGAAAAGGGAAAGACAAAAAATATTTCCTGCTCAGCCCACCTAATTTGTTTAACGGAATCCATTCACCCTAGAATAACCCTTGCTGTGCGATTTCATTTTTTTAATCTTTTGAAATAGTAGTGCGGTCTAAATATGTGTTAACAGATAAAAACTAATTTGGCTGGAGCTTCTTTTAAAATCAATTGGTAGTTCAAAAAAAAAAAAAAAAAAAAAAAAAACTTACTTTAAATTTTAAACAAATTCATGATATACAATGAATTTTATGCCGTGCATTAGCCTTTAACATCAAAAATGTGAGTTCAGTAATTTATTACATTCATGTTGTTCATTTTAAAAGTGCGTTTTAACAGTATCTGTTTAGTAAAAAATGAATTGAGCTGATCTTGAAATAAAACCGGTTTCTGGCAACGATTTTTGACCTGATTGAGAAGAATTAGTTTGCAATCGCTTTTCAGCGTGATAATACAACCAAGATGCTTCAAATTAAGAAAGAAAAATTTTGGAAATGCAAATTGAGTTTTCTTAAATACTAAGTACCTCGTGTAAAGCCTACTCACAGGAAAAAAATGTCGTAGGAATTTTTTTTTCAATTGTATCAGCATACAATGTCTCTTATAGCGATCTTTAGTAGGATGGCAAATGACAATCTTTACTAATCATAAAGCTGAAAGTCTCTCTGTCTGGATATCTGGATCTCTATCTGGATGTCTGGATCTCTGTGACGCGCACAGCACCTAGACCGTTCTGCTGATTTTCATGAAATTTGGCACAAAGTTAGTTTGTAGCATGGGGGTGTGCTCCTCGAAGCGATTTTTTAAAAATTCGATTTTGTTCTTTTTTTATTCCAATTTTAAGAAAATTTTACCGAGCAAATTATTACAACGTGGAAGAGTAAATTACGAAATTATCATAACGTGGAACCGTAACATTGGCGAGCAAATGAACATAGCAAATTGGCGAGAAATTCATCATCCGTTATTTGTAAATATACAGGCGAACCAAATGACCTTTTAATTTGCAACTGGGGGCAAAGCCGTGCGGGTACCACTAGTGTTAATATAAAATAGAAAATTTTTTTGTTTAAATTGACTACAAAAAATTGAATACCCCCCGAAATCCTCCTCTTTGAATAAGTGATGACACTATATCATTTATTCAAAAGAACTAAACTATGCCTTTAGTCTGGAAAGTCTCAGAGAAAGTGGCAGAAATGTCTAATTTTTGACAGACATCATGACAATAGAGATGAGTTCAGGCTCATTTTTGAAAGCCCGGGCTCGTCCGAGCCGGAATATTTGTAACTGAGCCCTGGTGATATTATCTCGAACCAAAATTCGAGCCCACCAGAGCTCGAAAGAAAATTTCTTGTATCAAAAACCGAGCCTTCTACAGTCTGATACAATCTCTCTGTTAATGAAAAATGTTATGTCAAATATTCTTCATTAACAGACGTTTCTAAATTTTCTCAAAGTGCTGCACTTTAAATGCATTACTGTATGACATAATGCAATAGGAATCGCAAAAAAAAAAAAAAAAAAAAAAACCATATTATAAATAAACGTTGATTTAGTTTCTGTTTTTTTTTTTTTTTTTTGTTAAATTTTCTCATTGATTGATCTGATTTACATGTTTCTTTCATTTTCTCACAGTAGGAAAATGTTTATTTGCTTTGAATTTGTTTGGAGATTTACGATTGAATATCTTAGCTTGAGTCCGAGCCCGAAACCTATTTTCGGTTCTAGAGCCCGAGCCCGCTTCGCGCCCAGACTGAGGCCGTCTCATCTCTACATGACAACCACATACAGGCGTACATGCGGAGAAACTGTGTGAGAGAAAGCTCATGAAGAATTGCTTCGTGATTTTATAATTACACTAGTGGTACCCGCACGGCTTTGCTCGTAGTTGAAAATTAAAAGGTCATTCGGTTCGCCTGTATATTTGCAAATAATGGATGACAAATTTCTCGCTAATTGGCTATGTTCATTCGCTCTCCCATTCCACGTCATGATAATTTCGTAATTTAATCATCCATCTTATGATAATTTTGCTCCGGAATATGTTGTTAAAAGTGAAATAGAAGAAGAACAAAATCGAATTTTAGAAAAATCAGGTGCACATTCCCATGCGACAAACTAACTTTGTGCCAAATTTCATGAAAATCGGCCGAACGGTCTAGGCGCTTTGCGCGTAACAGAGATCCAGACATCCTGCAGGCATCCAGACAGAGAGACTTTGAGCTTTATTATAAGTAAAGATAAAGATAAAAATTAAAAAAAAAAAAAAAAAAAACTGTGACCAATTAACTCTAATTTGAATACTGAAACTTTGCATTCAAATTATGTTTTTCGCAATCACGAGTTGCGGCAAGATCCTACTCATTAGAGTTATTGTTTCTAGAAATGACTCCCCCCCCCCCGAGCATGTCCCTCCTCCTGGGTGGTTATGTGTGTATAGTTGTGTGTGTGCAGGCTTAAGTGTGTGCATGTAGGCCTGTGTATGTGTGTGAAGGCTCGCGCGTGTAGGCGAGGGTGTATGAGCATGCGTGTGTAAGACACGCATGCTCATACCACCCAGCAGACCACTACCCAGGAGAAGTGGATTCCGGGGGACAGTGCTCAGGACCAGAGCAGCCGTGCCGCCGCCGTTTGGGCGGTGGTGCTGCTGGTTCAAGCTGAAAAAGGAACCACAACGTCAAGGACTGTCAAATGAGAACAATAAGCAATCGTTATTGCTCAAAAAATTAGCCCCGAAATCTAATTATAGTGACAAGTAATCAATAATTGCACATTTTTTTTAAACGCCATTTTTTTTTTTTTTTTTTTTTGAGTTCAAGGATTAAGATGACTGAACGAGCAGCACCGTTTTTCATTAAAAACCATTTTTTCACAGAATTCCTTCAAATTTCTTTGCCTTACTTTTTAGAATCGAGCAACTATAAAAAAGGTTTAAAAAAACCCGCAAAAAGGATTTTGCAAAATTGGTAAAAATGTGCTCAACAGCTCTTTAAACCTGATCGTAATTCTAAATTTCACTTTTATTTGAAAGATTTGTGAAAATGGATCGGCACAACTAATTTCGTTCCGCTTTGACAATTTGCTTAGATAATGTAATTGCTTCAATGATAATTATTACATTACTTAGATCAAAATGAGCGCAAATGCTTGCTGTGATGAAATGGAAACAAAATAAAAAGCAGTAACAAATAGGCCATAGATTTTCAATAGCTAATTGGATTTTTTACCCCTGTTATGCCTAAAAAAATCCCTATTGTAAAGCAGAAATTAAATGAAAATTATACTTTACAATTTCATACATTACAAATTACTTTTGGATAATTATTCTATGAAGAAGATACAAAAAAGGTATTTAAAAATTTACTGATAATTTCATCAGTTCTTTTTCATTAACTCTCGCTTATCTTATCTTCATTCTTAAATATTTTGAGAAGTAATTATTTTTTCCTATTTTGCAATATCAACGAAACATCGTATTGAAAAATTAGTAATCTACATGCAAGTCTCAAATTGGAGTTAAAGCAGATTCTATTCTCTAGGTAAATACCGTATTTCAAACGAGTCACAAAAATGTGTTAATTAGATTTTTGCTAGAATTAATAATTCACAAAGCCGGAAAAAGGTAACTAAAGTCACAACTTCTAATCGAGTATTTTGACAGAAATTTGAAATGAATGTGGAAGAAATAATTTATGAAACTTTTTTCTTTTCGATTAAAAATGTAAATAGACATTATTTCAATACGTTATTATTAACTTACAGGATGTAATTTACATTTTTATGCTTTCTTCGTAAGTTCCTTTCTTAATTGATATTTTTCTGATTATTCTCATTTTGCACAGTTTAAGATCGAAAGAAAGCTCATAAATTATTAAAATTTTCATCAGCAAAAGTTTAAAAATAAGTCAAGAAATTGTTAGCGACACACGTTCATTTGATAAACAGATTACTAAAAATCGTTTTTGTAACTACATTTCTTATAACTTCAGTTTTTATAAATGTAGTATTGAAATTAACGGAGGTTAAAAACAGCTGAATATGTCCTAATGAGGATTCTTCATCATGAATGATATCCTTCATTGTTTTACACCTCCAGAAAAAAATCACTTGCTGTCCGATCGCTGGTGGCAAGTCTGATTAAGGCATGGCCCAAATGGGTACAGGCCCAGAAGCCCCCAAGGTTTAGGGCCATATTTTTATCCATTCTGTAAATGTAATATAAGTTGCATTCATTAGGCTGTAAATATATAATTACAAAAAACAAAGTATTTGTTTAAATGTTTTTTTACTCCAAATTCTCTAACATTTGTGGTTTAAATTAAGAATTCAGTGTATTAGAATTCCAAAATTTCACACATTATTAAATTAAAATTTCATTGCAGTTTTTTACAATAGAATGAACATTGACTTTAAGTACGAAAAAAAAATCGGAGCATTTTCAGTTGTATTCATACCACTGATTTACAGTTTTCAATTTTAACATTCGTGCGGGAAAATATTGAAATTAAATATAGGAATGGGGGTGGAGGGTCACAGTGAGACAAAAAAAAAAAAAAAATAAAATTCAAGAAATCTTGAAACCGTGATTATAGAAATTTTTTTGAAGGTGGATTTGTAATGCAGCTTAAGTGTACAAACGTTTGAGACACAAAAAACTTAATTACCATTTAACGTTTTTGAGACATTATATATATATATATATATATATATATATATATATATATATATATATATATATATATATATATATATATATATATATATATATATATATATATATATAAATAAAGAAACGTAAGATTTTTTTCTCACTGTGCCCCACGCATGGGGTACAGTGAGACAGCGTACGGGGCACAATGAGTCGGCATACAAAGAACAGAGAGACAGCATATAGGGTTAAGTGAAACATAATATTTTCAACTTTTAAAATCAAAAATTAAATATATGGAAAGAACTATTCAAATTTCATCATACATCTTTAAAAAATTTAATTTTCAAACCGCAAAAAGATTAATTTTGCCCTTTATCATTTATATCTGTAGGAGCTGTTATCAACTATTAAATATTTTTATTCGAAACGGATGCAACATCTGGTACAGGTGGTTAATTAAAAACAGTCAAAATGGTTATACTTTTGCTCAAAAAACTAATGCACAAGTCTACATCGTTTTCAGCTACCATGAAAACATTTTCAACATAAAAGTCATTCTGGTTGATGGCAAATTCTATCAGAACAAAGTCTCTCAAATGTCTCACGATTTAAGTCTTCAAACCCAGAAGGTAGATTTCCGCACATGTCAACATAGTATGATAAAATATCAGATTCCCCATCTAATTTTTTACACCTCATCAGTTGTGTCAAATAAATACACATTTTTCTATGTGTGTTTGACTTTTTTTTACTCTCTTCTCTAGTTATCGTGTTTTTTTCTTCTAAAATTTGTTTTCCACACTGTATCAGTTGCAATGATACTTTTATACTTTTTATGTTCTTTCTTCAGTACTCGACCTTTTCTCTCTTCGGTTTTTGGATATTCTCTGTAACTTCAAAAACCTCAGAAAACACTCACTACATTACAGCAAGAGGGCTCTTTTGCATCTGTTTTATCTATAATATATATACGTAGATTATTTGGATCTACAGGAAATACACCGCCAGCTCAGTCATTCCAGCCGAGGACTGCAGTTTCGAGCTTATTAGCACTCATCAGCCCGGCAGTGACTGAGCTGGAGGTGGAAAACCTCTTAAGGAAGCCAAGAGTGCCAAACAAACTGGTAGCTAATATAGAATTAGCACTGACCTGACGAGTGACCGAAACAATGGTTTAAGAGGCTTTCCTCCTCCAGCTCAGTCACTTCCTGTGCCGGGCTGATGAGTGCTAATAAGCACGAAACTGCAGTCCTCGACTGGAATGACTGAGATGGCGGTGTATTTCATGTATTTCTGCCTTAGCCCTGGCTGTAAGGCGGTAACTTACTGAAAATATTAGGGTCTAATTTATCTGAAATGCCACTTGGAATCAGAAGTTTAGTCACAAATGAATTTATCATTAAATTGTCAGAAAATGTTTTCGCCTTACGTGTTTAATTCGCATTTTTTATGAGGTAAAAATACCTGTAAAGAAAAAATAAGTTGAAAACTCCTTGATCATAAAATAAATTTATGAAAAACATCCCTTTTGCATCAGATTTCAGATGGGGTACAGTGAAATTGTCTCCTCCGTCCCCAACTACGACTGTCTCACTGTATCCCACTCCACCTTTTTCTTCCAATTTGACATTTTAAAGAGTATGTTTAAAGCCTGATCCTAAGTGTTTTCAATGAAAATTAGCTACTTAAGTAGAACAATGACAGTGATCAAATGGCTAATTTTTATTCATAAAAGAAAATGTTATAAATCGATGCATGCAGGAGTTAAGAATAAAACTTTGCCTACATGAAATCAGAAAAATAACGATCATTTGATTTTAAACACAAGCAACAACTTCATACACCAAAATCTACAAGATCAATTGCTGTTGATTCATGGATACCTAGCATCATTTACCTATTATGATTAAAAATCCAAAAAATAGCTTTGTCTCACTGCCCCACGTCTCATTGTGTCCCACCCTGTCCTGCAATTAAAGTGCATAATTGAAGAGACAAAAATCCGTATTAATGTTAATGAGTGTTTTCAGAAACATAAAATGTATACTAAAACACAAAATCATCTTAAAGTAGATTCCGCTGATACTAAAGTAACTATTTGAAAAGTGATCAGCACAATTGATCTTGACTACGTTTTGACAATTTGCTTTGATAATTTAATCGTTAATTAATAAATGCTTCATTGATAATTATTACATTACTTCAATAATCTCAGCCACGTTAATCGTTACAAGAAAAAAAAGAATGAAAATCATAACTTAGAGAAAGAAATTTGAAACATTTTCAGTGTTTTATGTGTAGAGGAATCAGGAAAAGTATTGAGAAGAACATAACTTGGTTTCACTTATTTTGAGTTGAATAGAGCAGTTAATACATACTGAAAAATGTTTAGAGTAAAGTACTTTCATTTCTGACTTAAAATAAGGGGAGTTTAAATTTTGTTAGAAATTTTTCAATAACAGCATCAAATTGAGCAAATATTTGAATCCAAATTTTATTTAAGGACTTTCATTGTGGAAATAATCTGTAAAAAGAGATTGCAAATATTATCCGTTTTTCAACGCATAAATATTTCTCTAGCACCGAAATCTTGTTGGAAAAAAACTCCAGCTTAGATCAAAAATGCGCTTCACGTCTCAAAACAATTCTATAGATATATATTTAGGTTTATTATTTTATATTTTTTTCCAACCCAACTTTCGTATCTAAGGGTAGAAAAAACTGTCCCAACTCTTCTTTCTCAACACGTCCGATTTTAAATTTTCTTCGACCTCCAATTAGCAAGAGGAAGAAATTCCTCAGCTCTCCAATAAAACCGCCAACCATGTTTTCCTTTTATAAGAATCTTCCCCTCCCCCCCTCTCAAAATGTATGCGCGATCTATAAATCCATAGAGGGGGGATGAGAGAACAGTAGAGGGGGCTTCGCGCAGAAAAGTTGCATATTTATGAAGGGTTCAAAGAATCCATCTTGTATTGGCGAACACGTAGCGCTGGGTTTTAATAGGCAGGCTTCCGTCCCGAAATTTTGAGGGGCCCGTAATGATAGTAATTATTCAGAGGTGTATGTGTGCGCGCGAAAGAGAGAACGAAGAGAAGAGATAGCAAAAGAGAGAGAGAGAATATGAGGCAAAGCAGATGGGGTCTCTTCGTGCATGACACCAGAACCCAACCGTAAATTAGCGTGTGCAGAAGGGGTTGGGAGAGGGATGGATCGATACGCGGAACAGCTGGAGGAGATAGTCTCCAACGGAAGGGGGGGGGGCAGTTTCGCCGCCCTCCTCTCTCAGCATCCTCTGATGAGCCCGCTGGCAGAATACAGAACGCCCACAGAAATTCTTGGGGAAAATGAAAGGGCGGCATTCAGCTCACGTTGGTGTGGCCGCTAATGCAGCCACAGCGAGGGCTCTAACAACCGGCCGTCGCCGATTCCCCACGGCGGCCCGGAGCCCCTGCTGGCTCTGCTTTTAAAAGCCCCCGCGCGTTGCCGGGGCGGACAATTCCGCTCTCTGTCCCCCTCCGTTGTAATAAGCACAGTGTCACATGTCTCCCCTATTAGTTATTTTGCGGGAATACGAGCGTGCCCCAGGTCCGAAAGTGCTAGGCCGGAAATGTGGCGAGGAATTTTCGGGACATTTAGCCCCGTCCGCTTAGGTGCTGGAGAAAGGCGAGGATTTTTCGGATTTCGCAAGGAAAAGATTTTTTTCTCTAAAGGGCGTCGAGTCGAATAATTACGAGATTCGATAGAAAATATCATCTCGAAAATATGTTGAAAAAGAAGATTTAGTAACAGTGTCAGAGAAATTCCTTTTGTTTCATGATTTGTCACCACTGTCAAAAACCTTCCTTTGTTTAAGTACATGTACCACCTCTCATAAAAAGCATTTATTTTTAGTCTAACTTTTCTTCATGTATATTTTATGTTAATTTTTGTTCCACAAAAAGAAAAAAAAATCGTCTGTGCATATCTTTATGTAGAAACATAAAGGACTCCGCCAATCACTGAATACATAAATTAAAACTTGAGTATCAAAATCAAAACCGATCATATCAATAAAAATTATTTAAAATTAAAAGCCATAGCTACGGAATCGGAGCAGGAGTCAATCTCATTTTGAAGTAAAAGAGTCAGCGTCGGGAGTCGAAGGCTTTTAATTCAAATACTCGGAGTCGGAATCGGTCATTTTCCCTCAATGTCCGCAATCTGCCAATGTTTGCGGAGTCGGTGTCAGACTTATTTTTCGATAAAAGGGGACTTGGGGAAAAGGTTGGAGTCGAAGACTTTAAATTTCCAAGTATCGGAGTCAGGTATCTGTCAGTCGGAAATCTGTCAGTTTAATCTTCGTGTCTAAATTTTTTACAAAACTACGGAGTCAGAGTCGGAGTCCGACTAATTTTCGGGTACAAGAGTCGGATTCGGAGTCGACTTCCCTAAAATTTTAAGAGTCGGAGTTGAGAGTTGGTCATCATGCTCTATTTCCAAAAAAAAATTTGAAGTAAATCCGCCTGTAAGTTCGAGATTTATATTGACTTTCAGTTTCGCCGTAGGCTCTAATGTTATGGGATTTGAACTGTTCAAAATTTAACGAAAAATTGTTTAAATAAAAAAGATATTTTCTATGCATATTCTTCTTCAAAAAATCTTCCCTACAAAGCTTGTTTGAAGTAAATTCGTCTCTGAGTGCGGGATTGATATTTGCCTTGAATTTCCCCGTAGTCGCTTATGTTTAGTGTTTTGAACTGTTCAAAATTCTTTCTCTGACTTTTACTGGGAAAGTAGACTAAAAATCAGACCGGAGTAACTTCTTTCTGTTTCATACACCAAAAACACTAGTTCAAAGCAAGAGATTGAAAGAAAATTTGATTCATGTTAACCGCGAAAATAAAGAGTTTCGTGGGTAGTGATCAAAAAATGTTTATAGTGAAAATCGAAACATATTTCAATAAGGTCTTTTACTGAAGCTATATGGACACGGAACATATTCAACTAATTCAACATTATTGTTTTGTGGAATGCATTGCATTTACTCATACCTCTACATATGTTTCCTTTATTCTGATATCACCCCTCTAAAAGATAATTTTTTCTTGGTTCAGGGAATGGTCTGCTCAGAAAAGTTTCTCTATAGATGTATCAGTCTATCAATATGTGTATGTATATTATGTGTGCTTGAGAGTTGAGATAAGAAATAAGGCGAGATACCAGCATCGTTAAGGTCAACGTACGGTGAGAATTGCTTTCATCAGTAGAGAAGACACAACTCTACAACTGTTTGAGATGATCAGTACTCATGTTCTTTACAACATTGTATACAGCAAGTAGTCTATGGTCTAGTGCTTTACCTTATCCAGAGGGAGTTCAGGAGGGCTAGATATGTGGCATGGGAAGAATATGTTTACTTCGCTCGTACTTTAAGGCAACTCATAGAAACCCTAAGGCTTCAGATGAAAACGTAGGGAGTTGGAGTAAAGTTCTGAAATTCGACTGTTAATAGTTAGATTCTTTTGCTATTATCCCAGCCCGGTGTCGGATAGGCAGCTTCTCTTTTAACTTTATTTCGGCTTAATCTGCATCTGTCAAAAATCGGCACTCGTTCTTGCAAATTTAACTTGCTGTATTTTCAGCGTTTCTTTAAAATTTTGCATCAATCGCTGTTGAGAAATCCTTTTTTTTTACTGTCGGATGTACTAACTGTTAAGCCACCATAGTTAGATCTGACCAGAGCAAGGTTTTTAAACTTTTTATCATTACAAAGACGTTTAACTGCCTGCGGAAACAGTTAGTGATATTGTACCTTAGCATGGCCCATTATTTGCATTCTTAGCACAAAAAGTTGTTTCAAAAGTTTTAGACGCATCAAAAATACATAAATAAAAAAATAAAAGGAAATAAAATAAGGTAAAATTAAAAAAATGAAAGATAAATAAAATAAGGTAAAATTAAAAAAAAAAAAGATAAATAAGATAAATAAACTAAAAAAATTTTCATAAAAAATTAAATAAAACAAATAATTAAAATAATGAAGTAAATAAAATAAAATACCTGTAGACTCATTTATGAATAAATCATACAAAAAACATGAAATTCATTGCACGGGGTCCAATAACATCATAGGTTTATGTAGGTTCACTTGAAAACAGAAATGACGCTCAGTACCACGCGTCATTTTTGCTCCCGTGCTCATAAGCTCATTCCTTAAAAAACTGATTAAATTTATCCCCTTTTCGTGTTTTAATTTCAAAAACCCGTCTAATTATTCTTGGTAGAAAAAGTGCAACTTTTATTGCGATAACTTTAATAGACTTAAAAACATTATTGGAACTATTTTTGAATGCAAATAGATGTTGGTTCCAAATTTAAATTCTGGAGATGATATTGAGCTATTCATCAGCATAACGTAATAAATTAATATTTCTCTTTGCCTTTATCCAAACCCGAATCAAAATTCATATCATTATTCTCGGAAGAGAATAGAACAATCAATGTGCTGGATCAACCTTCTGCATATCGATCGGCTTCATTTAAATTCAAATCTGAAATAGGAAAATATTTATGGATTGTGAAATGCAATTTCAGTGCAATTGGTAAATCTTCAATTTCTGTAACTTCTTATTAAAAGCCTAGCGTAATGGTTGTCTAAAATTGGCTTGCTTTTGCTACGACAATTAATCAGCTCGTTCATTGATGCGTGCTCACTTTGAGGCACATGATATTCGATAGGTTGTCGTCAGCAAAAATGTGTTTGAATGTACCTTTAATTAGTGAGCGTAATTAATCTACCATTAATTTTTATAATAAAAGTTCATGTTAAAACAAATATGAAATTTATTTGGTCTTCATGAAAAATCGTTTAGTGTTAAGAAAAATTCTCTTAGTATTAACTAATTAAACTAAAATACCTATGGTAACTAAAGCAAAACCTTACAGTAAAACCTGTGTACCACGATACTGTAGGGACCTAAAAAAATATTGTTACAGATTATCGTTTTGGACAGTTTGGTTACTTATGCTGACATTTTGCTGAGAGGGAGGAAAATATCGTTATAGACAGGTTTATTGTTATAAAAAGTATTGTTATACACATATTTCACTGTATATACAAACGTGTCAATTGTAATAACAATTGGAAACAAGGAAAAGCTTCATTCGTGATCAAAATTTCCTCAATAAGGCGTGCGCACCAAATAAGACTATGTAGACCTATAAGGCATCCATCGCATTTTTTGATGTAGAATAGCAATGATTCGTTGGATCGTGATTTATCGTCGAGAGCCTAGCTGTTGATAAAGCGTTACCAACAAGCGGTTTGCTATCAATGGGCAAAAGTTACGATGATAAACGATACGAACTACAAACGATAATAAACAAAACGAAGGGTTGCCACTAAATAATTTACAGCTGAAATGAAAATATAAATTGCTTTTAACCAATCAGTGCTGCTGACTGAATATTAGTTTATTCTTACGAAGTCTTTAAAACATAAAACAATGCTTATTATGATGTTTGAAACGAGTGAAAAATATGAAAAGGTAAACTGAAATGTGTGTAAAATAACAGCTTTTAAAAACAAACCTGGATGCAATTTTGAATTGCAAAAACTTTTAATTTGTAAGAATTCTATTTCTCTATGTTGAGATCACACAAATTACGCTTTCTCGTAATTAAAAAAAAAAAAAAATCACAAGACCGCTTTTAAGTCAAAAATTCAAACTTCATTTGAAAAATAATTGACTGTATGTATTTTTTATTCATTTTTTTTTTTTTTTTGATTATTTTCCTCCAGATGAAGATGAAAGAATTTAAACAGGTTTTGATGTCACGGTGACTCGGTAACAGCGCAGTAAGTACATGATGTCTATCATAATGATGATGGCGTGGCAAGAGAAACATCGAAACGTTTGCCACAAGACGAACGGTAACTTCATTCCGGAATATTCCTATTTACCTGAAGATGCCGATTTTCTCCTCTGACCTAAATTCTCTCCCCCTCTTTTCCTCCCCACCTCAGCCTTAAGCCTTCAAATAAGGATCGATCTGAAAGGATTGAAGTCGCATTTGGGGCTTTAGGTACCCTTGGGGCTGTATCTTTTCTCAAGAGCGATGCGAGGTCGGCATAATTACTTTAGCCACAGGGACATTCGAAGTTTTTGCTCTGTAGAAGAATCGCTGGTGATAAACCTATATGAGGTGCTTATTTATAAGTAGCTATTTTTCTTTCCTTTTTTATAAGACAAACGCAATGAAAAGACGCATGGAGATCATTTTGCGCGCTCTTTTCTTTCATTTTTCTTCTTTTAGTAGAGAAGCACAGGAATCAAAATATTACCCACCAGAAAACTGCAACAGCTATGAGTTTTTGAAACGACCTACAAAGGCCTTATCAAGTTAATTGTTATTTAACTTTATTTACTATTTTTCATGGGAAAATGAAGAATTTAAACTGATTACATTCGGTATAACTGCAGGTTCGTATGAAAGCACGGTTTAACGCACCTGCATTGATCAATGCATTTATGAGGAGTTTTTTTTTTTTTTCGTTTAGTAGTCGCCTGCAAGAAACCTCTCTGGCTGTTTGATATTTTTGAACTGACTTTAAAATTATCTGTCTAGAAACTATTAATTAATGGAAACTTTTACTAAAATAATTTAGTTTAGAAATTCACCTCTGTTCTGAACATTGTCTTTTCTTTTATTTTCGATTTAGGATTGTAATTATAATCTTAAAACTTTGGCTGTTTGGTAGTAATCTGGCTATTTGATATTTTTGAACTGACTTTGAAATTATCTGTCTAGTAGTCTTTAATCAATGGAAACTTTTATTCCAATAATTTAGTTTAGAAATTTACCTTTGTTCTTAACATTTCCTTTTCTCTTTTTTTTCTTTTCAGGATTTGGATAATAATAATAAAAATTGAGATAGTAGAATTCACAATTTTCAATCTAAACTTCAATGTAAAAGAAAAAAAACATTTTTCTTCAATGCATGCAATTTGAGCTAGATAAAGAATAAAGAGAAAATGTTTTATCTTTACTAATAATAAAGTCTCTCTGTCAGGATGTCTATATGTCTGGATGTCTAGATCTCTGTGACGCGCATAGCGCCTAGACCGTTCGGCCGATTTTTACGAAATTTGGCACAAAGTTAGTTTGTAGCATAGGAGTGTGCACCTCGAAGCGATGTTTGGAAAATTCGATTATGTTCTTTTTCTATTTCAATTTTAAGAACATTTTCCGGTGCAAAATTATCTTAAGATGGACGAGTAAATTACGAAATTATCATGACGTGGAATGGGAGAGTGAATGAACATAGCCAATTGGCGAGAAATTCGTCATCCATTATTTGTAAATATACAGGCGAACCGAATGACCTTTTAATTTTCAACTACGGACAAAGCCATGCGGGTACCACTAGTTTATAATATAACTCTCTTTTTTTTACTGTTTTTTTAGTTTCAAAACAAGTGAGTAAATACTTTGTCACAAATATTCCCCCTTTTTTTTTTGGTGCTGCATAGCTTCATATGCTTGACACTATTTCCAGATATTGATCCATCACGTTTTTGTGTAATTCTAAGTGATGCTATTTGAGAAAATATGCGTTTTTCCTTTTTGTTAGACAATAAAAAAGCCATTTATATAGAGAAATATGAAATAATTTATCGAAGGTTCAATGTTGTCATGTGATCTAAAACGATTAAAATTTATTAGAGTTGAATACTAATTTCTTATGGTACAATCGTGACCTCAATCTTCAGCTCAAGAGTTAACTTTTCGCTATGTATCTGGATTATTTAGTTTCTTTCTTAGGTCAATTTCCATTAACTTAGATCGAATAGCATCTTTGATTGACGAGATATTACGCTATTAGCCTAATAAATACAGTAAAACCTTTAAAGTTGACCACCTTTGTAAGTTGACCACCTGTCTAAGTTGACCACTTTTGTCAGGAACGGAATTAGTCCTATCCTACATAATGGAGGAAAACCTCTGTAACTTGACCACCTCTCTATATTGACCACCTGTCTATCTTGACCACTAATATACACCAGCTTTGGTTTGGAGTATTGTAAAAAACCCTTTGTAAGTTGACCACTTGGCAAAAGCATTAGATTGTAACAAAAGTTTATTCAGTTATGCGTCAAATAAGCAAATAGACATTTAAGAAAAAACCTATGAATATTTATGTTTCCATCGAAAAACATTGGGCTAATCTTAAGTAATGCGCCTAACTTGAATAAGGAATTATTTTGTTGATAAGTAGATTACCACGGTTACAAATGTACAAGAAAAAATCAAATGAAGAATTTGAGTCACTTTTAACTTGTTATGAATTTTTATTAATTGTTAATTTCAAGTAAGTAGTTTTTCATAAGCAATGAGACTTTTTTTTTTTTTTGATCGCTTTACAGAAATTTTAAATTTGTATGATACGTTACACGACTTCATTCTGGTAAATAATCTATAAAAATATTTAAATAACATTTTTTCTTATTGTTTTGAAGTAATGTTAAACAATGAAAGTGAGTTTAAAATATTCCAATTAGTTAAAAAATAAATGCATGGGGCAAGAAATAACAAAAAAAAGTTTTCAGTACTACCCTGTACCCTCTATAAGTTGACCACCTGTCTAAGTTGACCACCAAAGTACTGCACCGCAAGCGGTCAACTTACACAGGTTTCACTGTAGTTCAATTGACTGGATGTGCTATAACAACACGCGATATTTTGTTTATGAATATGGATTGCAATACCGGATTAAAAACTCAATACCGGTATTAGGTATTGTTAAAACGTGATACCGGGATACCTGTATTAATACCGGTTTTTGAAATTTCTCAAAAAATACTTGAAAACATATTGTTTTGTTGCCAAATTTCATAGTTTTGTACAAAAATTGTATTATTCATGAATACGTATTGTGGACACATATAAAATGGAGTAACAAATGTCATAATAAAAATTCAATAATATTAAAAAACATAGTGCATCTATTGAATTGTCCCAGAGCCTGGAACTCATTTAGTGCTCAATTTTCCAACAGTGTTAAATACTCTTTCTGAATTCACGCAAGTAGGTGGTACTGCTAACAATGCGCGATACATCTCCTCCAACTGTCTAGAAGTCCTTCATTTTCAAAATAATTCGGTCGATTGCGTGTTATTTTTGTAAAAATCCTTCTGTGTGTGTTTTTTTTTTTTTTTTGTATTGTGTGTGTGTTATTATTATACATTTTTAAGATTTATAGCTGGTTGTAATTTCTTCCCGAGAGGCGATACTTTTCCAATATTAACGTCATCTTCTCTTGAGCAGAAGAGGTTTGTGTTTGATATTTGTTATCAGCCCTATGGTTTGAAATTTACGATAAACTTGACTAAATTTGATCTTGGTAGTGTCTTTTATTCATTTTCGCGTTCTTTTCAAATTTTTTAGAATAATAATTATGCAAATATCTAAAAATATATTTAAAATGATTACGTTAAACATCTATTAAAATTTTCAAGGCACTATACAGGTTCTAAATATTATATTGCCAGGTATAAAGCGAGACATGACAAAAAATCAATACCGGTGACAACAAATTCTCATTTGTTTGACAAACAAGAAAACGTTATTTGCCAAAATTCAGTACAGTTGAGAAAAATATTTAAAGAAAATTTCATGAAGTATTACTACCATTGATGGTTGAAATAAATTGTTCATAGGACAAATACATTCGAAATTACACTCGATATTAACTTTCACAAAAGGGAAAGTGAGAGATCAGGGAAAATAGAGAAAAAAAAAAAAAAAAAAAACATGGTACACAAAAATGCGATTCTTTTCACCTTCTAATAAGTGAAATATCATTTTGCAATCTAAGTGAAATATCATTTTGCAATCTAAGTGAAGTATCATTTTGCCATCTTTCGGCGACTTTTGTTTAATAATATTCTATTCGTGCTTTTGAAGCCAAATATTTACATCAATAGATTGATTTTTGTTCTGTATCATGGAAAAAGAAATTAACATTTAAAATATAAGTAGATATTTAAAAAGTTAAATTGAAATTTTTTTAATTGGAACGTACTATTTTCAGCTAATGCCAAAAATACCGGTATTTTATTTCTGGAACTACCGGTGTTACGAAATGGAAAAAAATTGCTCAAAATATTGGTATTCGGTATACCGGTATTGCAATCACTATTTATGACTATCATAATGCGATCTTTAATTCACGAAATATTTTACTTTCACGCAGCTTTTGCTGAAAAAAAATGTCATAATGAACTTGATCAATAATATTTATTAGAGTTATTATACTGTTTACTGAATATTGAAATGTACTTTTATTTGAAGACATGTCATCTCCTCATTAGTATAGCAATAACATAGTTCGTTAATGACAAAAGTTTTTTGTGCATACATCAAAGTCATATTTTATGGTAGTAAGCCGCATATAGCGTCAACAGTATTACATTTTAGAAGATATGAAAGCAAGAAAATCCCAGTTGTTCACTATAGTACTGTTGTTCTAAGCAAGAATGGAGTAATATCTTAATTTTTTTTCTTGCAGCTATCACTTTTCACCGAAAGCTCATTTATCAGTCTTATAATATTACTAAAAATTTATTCCTTTAACCAAATAGTAATAATTGATGGTAATATCAATAACAAATGTCTAAAAAGTTGTTATTGAGAGGTTGCCAAGCATACGATTAAGAAGATTCTCAAAGCTAAAGCGTAAATTTTTGAGATTCTTCTAACAAGATCGCGTAACGCGCGCGTTAACGACGTGCGCGTAACAAGAGATGGATAACTCTGGGGGAAAAAGAAAAATTCCAAGTTATCCTAGAAAGACTACAATGGCTCTTTTTAGCGGCGTCAACAATGAACTTATAAACATCAAAGGACTTTAGTCTGTGGTGTCACTGGACATGACGGTTTACGAGACTATCTCAAAAGAATCAGAGTGGTGGATTCCCCAGAATGTTCTTTATTTGACTCCTAGCAACCAATGACTTTTGAACATTTAGAAAGCTGTATTGTGTATAAGGGCATTGTCAAAAAATATCGGAGAGGAGTCATGTTCGACATTTACAAAATAAATAATTTTTGAGGGTACTGCTTCTTTTCTTAATGAGGCGATATTATTGTTAAGAAAAAAATCTTTTATGAATGTTTCAGCCTTTCTTGATATGAATTTTGTCTTTGATTGGCGAAAAGATTTTTTCTTATGTAAGTAATCCAAGAGAAAAGGTGTCAAAGTTTAGATAGAGATAGATACTCTTTACTGTGCTCCGATTAAATCTTCCACTCTCTGATCGGGCTCCACAGGAGAAGGCTAGCAACTTGCTTTCGAGCACGAGTGACCTGCGGCTCTCATATGTATAATAACAAAACAAAGTTTACATCCCTGTGTAACAACACCTGTGACATAACAGGATGAATTAAATTTTGAATCATGTATAAAACTCTTTTAGATTTAAAGTTTAGGGCAGCAATAAATTTCACAATATTGCAATTATAACAGGTATATTAGGACCCTGCAAAAGTAAGCTTACTTGGTACTTTAACGAACTGAAGGAATTAAGACGAAAACCAAGTGCAGACATTTTATCAAAACTTTCAACGTAGGGGAGAAAAGCAAACTAAAAGACAAAAAATGAGCAAAATGTTTGTTTTTATACTATTATCAAAATTTACCATATAAAGGTTTCAAAGAAAATACTAAAGGAGGAAGAAAATATTAACATGAGGAAAGATAATAGCGCTAATTTAATGTGGCAAAATAGTCTAATTACAAAATCCTTAAAAAGAGTTATTTCTTCTGAGAAAAAAGGGTTGGACTAAGATGACATAGTTCATATTTTTAAGCACAGTGCGTCTTTTTCGGCTATCTCACTAATAGTTTTGTTGAAGTAGTTATTATTAATTACCGGGGAAGTTCGCTTTAAATCCTAATACATATAAAGCAAAGAAAAAATAAATCGTCAGAAAAATATGAACGCTCTTTCTTGTGGTTAAATTAAGCCAGTCAGCACAAAAGAAAAGCCAGACACATGAAAAAAAAAAGCTTAAAAGAATAAGAGAAACAAGGCCAGACCATCTCAAGGCTATTCACGACGGTCGCCCAAGAACTCTAGCAAAGCCTGACCCAGCCGACATAGTGGGCGGTAGCGGAGTGCATGTAATCTCCAAGTCCTTCGCCATGGTCTCCTTTTGGCAGTGATTGATGAAAACCCATTACGCTTGAGGGAGGGAGGACGGAACGAAAATCCCCCTCCCCACCACCCCCCGTTTCATTCCATCCGAAAAGCATCCTCGAGAAGAAGCCAGTGGCCTGGCTTCTTTCTGGAGCACCACACATCCAAGGGTCTGTTTGGTAAAAAGGGAGGCAATTAAGGGGATGAGGGGGCAGGGTGCAGAAGCCGAAGGATCTTAATCAAATCACGCACGTGGAGTGTGTTATGCATGAAATTCGTTAGGAGGGAGAAGGATGGGAGAAATAATGTGGAACGTTTTCTTCTTCTTGCTCAGTGTTGAAATAACAAGCGATCATGAGTTGGTAGGCGATCGGAATTAATAATTAATTCCGCGTGGGAACTGTGATGGTAAATTTTGCGGTATTCCGCTTTGATTATACCTAGCTAACTGCGTTTTTTCCCAGCTACTTTGCGCTGCATGCAAAGATGCGGTAATTACTTTTACATATTAATTGCAGTTTTCTTAAAGAGCTGCTTGAATTAAATATCGTGGTTAGGCTGGAAATAATTTCGGACAGTGATTTATCCCATGATTTAAGTTTACGGCGAACATAGAATGAGTTGAATTCAAAGCCATTAAACATTTTCTCTACTTATTCGTATGTGAATGATCTGGTGTTCTCAGATTGCAGAAATATAGTTTTTGGATTTTCCTATGATCAATAATAATGCAGCGACATCGGTTTAAATGATTGAGTTGGATTTTTGAAAAAAGAAAATTAGAAGAAGGTAATAAAAATGCTTTAAAAACACGTTTAAACTGATGATTTGAAAGAAGGCAAGCCTAATAAAAAATCATTTCTTTTCGAAAACTGTGATTATATATTGTGTTATGCATTTGGCGTTTAAACCTTGTTCTTAATTTTATAACATAAAGATGTATTTTCAAATATATGCATGTAAGTTCTATGTTTACAGTATTCAAAGCAAGTCTGCAGCTTTCTATTGTTTTGTGTGCTGCCTTCCATGCTCAAAAACAATTAATGAAAAATTTAACTTCTATGTAATGCAATTAAAATTATTAATTAATGTGAAAGTTATAGCCACTTTTTAACCTACAATTATAAAATGTCAAACTTCAGCAACTTATAATAACACGAAGAAATTTGTTAAGTTTAAATAAACATTAGGTACCTTATACATTACAAATTTAGTTTGCTCTTGATTCAGATACTCTGGTTTGATTAGAAAGTATAGAATTTTAGTTTTAAACATAAAGCTAGATATTATTAATATTTATTTGAACAGCTCAAATCATGGCAAAAAACTGTTTTAGTTCAAAAGAATAAAAATATAAAGAACATAACATGGAGCTGAGATAGACACAAGAAAGTGAACTTGACGCTGTTATTTTTCTTAGAGCAACGGATACGGATATGATAGGTATCACATTTCTTTGCTTTATATGCTCAGGAAGAATATGTATAGGTGTTGCTTTATTTAAGACTAAAAGTACCCGCACGGCTTTTCCCGTAGTAGAAAATTAAAAGGTCATTTGGCTCGCTTCCATATTTACAAATATTGGATGATGATTTTTATCACCAATTCGCAATATTCATTTGCTTGCCTATGTTACGGTTCCTCGTTATGATAATTTCGTAATTTAGTCGTCCACGCTGTGATAATTTGTTCGATAAAATTTTCTTAAAATTAGAATTAAAAAAGAACAAAATCGAATTTTCGAAAAATCTCTTCGAGGTGCACATTCCCATGCAGTAAACTAATTCTGTGCCAAATTTCATGAAAATCGGCCGAACGGTCTAGGCGCTATGCGCGTCACAGAGATCCTGACAGACATTCAGCTTTATTATTAGTAACTAGTGGTACCCGCACGGCTTTGCCCGTAGTAAAAAAAAATAAAAAGTCATTTGGTTCTCCTGTATTATCCCATTACAAATAATGGATGATGAGTTTCTCGCCAATTGGCTATGTTCATTCGTTCTCCGATTCCACATCATGATAATTTCGTGATTTACTCGTCCATCTTATGATAATTTTGCTCCGGAAAATATTCTTAAAATTGAAATAGGCTTGCTGTGTTTAAAATATTTGAATCTGTCATAGTAATTCAACCCTTTTTCTCTCAAGAAATGACTCTTTTTAAGGATTTTGTAATTAAACTATTTTTGCACACAATATTTGTGCTGTTTTCTATCCTCATTTTAATATTTTGTTCCTTCATTTGTATTTTCTTTAGAACCTTTATTTTCTAGAATTTGCAAATAATTTGAAAACAAATGTCTCTTGATAACTTTTTAAAAATATGTTCAGTAAGGGAATGTTCTGGCTGGATAATAGAGATCTTTAAGATGAAATTGTTCTCTATTTCTCCAGTGAGAGATGTTTTGAATTGCTTCAAGAAAAGAAAAGAGTCGCGAGGCTGTAATTAGGGGCCATTTAATTGCGTTAGGATGATTTCGTCAATTTTTAGCTCGCCTACCCACTGTAAGGGTACGTAAGATTTTTCAAACCCCTCCCCATTATTCTTACGTAGATTCCGTTTCGTTTTTCAAAATAATAAATTGTTGCTGGAAAAAAGGTAATTAGTTAGAATAAAACTATCAGTTTGATTTAAATCAAAGATTTTATTTTTTAAATATATTATATGATGCGAGACTAATTAAAAATAAAACATGCTATACATAGTGCGATCCTTTTATCGTATTTCACGCAATTCATTCTTTGCAAAACAAGTAAATTAGCTGAACCTAATACGTTTTTTACCTTCCAGACGCAAATGAAATACGATTCCTGCCAAACCACTTGACCTCGCGGTTTCTAATACAAAATATCGACTTGGGAAAATATTACGTAAGAGTGGGTTTGACCTCCCCCTCCCCTCAAAAGAATAAGTGTATGTAGAGATTTTTTGACCCCCTTCCCCTCGGGACCCTTACGTAATTTATGAATGACCGCTTAGTGATTTGTTTTAATTTGGGTTGAGCAGAAACTGACTTATAAAAGGCAAATAATGTATAGATAAGACCGAAATTCATTTACGGAATGACATTCGTTTGAATAATTTCCCAAGAGTGTCTTGTGAAACATAAATAATTGTTTTGAAAATTTTTATTACAGACATTTTAAGAGGATACTACAGGGCACCGATAGAGCAAGTCATAATGAAATTCACGGCACAAACAGAAGGAAATTACACCGAGGGAAACGACGGGAACCCGAAAGATTTCCTTTTACTGTACGTAGGCAGCTGTCGGAGCTTGGATTCCAGAATGCTGGGCTACACAGGTCTCAACTATAAATAAACGTAAGCTAGTTTATGCGTTACAGAGGTAATCTGAAAGAATGTAATTTTTTGTTTGCTCAAAGAGTAGTTTTTGATTCTAAAGCACACAGAAAAATGACAGGTTAAGATCACTTTGTTGAATCAAATCATTAAAACACAAATTACTGAAATAAAATCGACTGATTTAGGGGTATTGTGTTATCAATATTTATTTTTTAAATGATTAAGTCAACTTTTAAACAGTACAAGATCATGAAAAACAGCAAAGGTTAGAATGGTTAACAGCACGTAATTTTTCACCATCATAGCGTATACATTGTAAAAGTAATAATGAAAACTTATGGGAGGAAGTACTAGAAATCTTGTTTCCAATTCTTGCTACCGTAAAATTCTATTTCACCGTTAAACTTTTCATTAAAAATGCCTAAAAATCTGTGACATACTTATAAAAGGAAGGCGAATATTGTATAGATAAGACCGAAGTTCATTTACATAATCCCATTCGTTTTTCAGGTATGATTTCTTACAAAATCTTCTCTTTACTGTAAACACTTTATTTTACAGAGTTGTTTGCATTTAAACCTTCCTAAATATGAGTTCAAACCTGGCTCCAGGTGGTAGATTTTCATGATACAGAAAATTGAGAGCGTCCATGTCTTAAGATTATGTGACATGTAAAAGATCCCTTGAATATTCGTTTGGCTTTGAATATTCTCTGAAAAATTTATTTTCAAATGCAGTTGCTTATCGAAGAGATCTGATGTGTCTAAATCTGGTGGAATACTGGGCGTCAAAGCTGTCGTGGCAATGGCTATCCGTCTGTAAGGGTACAGCTTAAAAGAATGTATGCCAATTCTTGGGGTACGCAGATGATGAAAAACTAACTCTCAACCTCATTGTATATGAACATTTCCCTGACTATTTAACGGTGTATTTGTTATCGGGCGAGCTGTCACTCTCTACATTTGCTACAGAAGACAGCTTTAGGGCAACATTCATGATCCGGTTACCATCTTATCCATCAACTGATAAATAAATTTATTAATTGGCAGGAAGCAACAAGTTTTAATCCTGTCTTTTCGAAAATAGATTGCCGAAAATCTACCTCGATTTCTTCTAAATTTTCAACAACGTCTCTAGGGGAAAAAGTAATTACGACATTCACACGCTGCTCCATGTTACGCCGGAGTGCGTAGTAAACTTTAAACTCGATTTATATTCGAAAGACGTTTTATTCATCAACTTTCATATAAATAATTTCTTAATTGGCAGTAGCAACAAAAAGAACGACCGTCGAAAATTTCACCTCGATTTCTTCTAAAATGTCAAAAACTTCTCCAGGGGGTGAAAGTAATTACACACATCCACACATTGCTCCATGTTTGGATGGAGTGCGTAGGAAACCTTAAATTCGACTTCAATCTTTCCTGATCGATCCTTATTTGCGACCTGATGCCCCGAAAAAGTAAGGTGAAAACGCAAACGCAACATTACCTGATACTGGCCCAGGTGTGAAAAGATCCTGTTCTTCAAAGCGCTGCTACCTTTTCTTACTGTGACATTTTATCAGTTCTGTGAGCTTTCCATTTTACATTAATATTTACTTTAAAGTCCTCCTGAATGTTTAACAGTTTAACTGTTTAAGAGCGAGCTCGCACTCGCTGCATCTACTACAGAAGACAGAGCTTTATGGTACGGTTCCTCTTCCAGAGACGTTTTATTCATCAACTTTTATATATATATAACTTCTTAATTGACAGCAGCAACAAGAAGAGCAATCGTCGAAAATTTCACCTCGATTTCTTCTAAAATGTCAACAACGTCTCCAGGGGGTGAAAGTAATTACGCCATCCACACACTGCTCCATGTTAGGATGGAGTGCGTAGAAAACCTTAAATTCGACTTCAATCCTACCTGATCGATCCTTATTTGCGACTTGATGCCCCGAAAAAGCAAGGTAAAGAGGCAAAGGCAACATTACTTGGTAATGGCCCAGGCATGAAAAGATACTGTTTATCAAAGCGCTGCTACTTTCTCTTATTGTAACATTTTATCAGTACTGTGAACTTTCTATTTCACAGTAATATTTACCTTAAAGACCTCCTGAATGTTTAACAGTTTAACTGTTTAAGAACGAGCTCGCACTCGCTGCATCTACTACAGAAGACAGAGCTTTATGGTACGGTTCCTCTTCCAGAGACGTTTTATTCATCAACTTTTATATATGAGGCCCCTAGTTTCAAAACCGGATACTTGTAGGAGCGGACAAACGCTCAACTTGTAAAAAGTCCGGTTTTGAAACTGAGGCAGACCTTCCCGGCCCATTTCAAGGGGGAAAGAAGCGGTTTTTGAACCTAATATTGAGCAGGCAAATAGGCCTTATGATTCTCTACAAGATTAACAAAAAAAAAAAAAAAAAAAAGAAAATCGAATTTTTTGCAAGTATCCGGTTTTGAAACTAGGGGCCTCATATATAACTTCATAATTGGCATCAGCAACAAGAAGAGCGATCGTCGAAAATTTCACCTCGATTTCTTCTAAAATGTCAACAACGTCTCCAGGGGGTGAAAGTAATTACGCCATCCACACACTGCTCCATGTTAGGATGGAGTGCGTAGAAAACCTTAAATTCGACTTCAATCCTTCCTGATCGATCCTTATTTGCGACTTGATGCCCCGAAAAAGCAAGGTGAAGAGGCAAAGGCAACATTACCTGGTAATGGCCCAGGCACGAAAAAGATCCTGTTCATCAAAGCGCTACTACTTTGCCTTCTTCTGCTTAGTCATCATCATTAAGGAGCGCGGATGACCACGACTCGGTCTGATAACCGCTCATCCTGCAGCGGAAGTCATCAAGCCCGGCACGAATATATGCATTTTCATTAGAGGGGGAAGAGGAAGAATTTCTCTCTCTGTGTCCTTGTGGACTTTCTCGCTCTCTCTGAATTGATTTTCTCTTCCACTGACGAAAATTTATTCAGTTTTTTTTATTGCACAGCAGATGGCTACCTTCGACTCAAGAAGTGAATAAAAATTCATTAAAATGAAACTAAATGGAATGAATAGGTCGGAATTTGGCTTTTTTTTTAAAACTTTTTTTACATACTAAAATATTTTAATGTCAGAAAGGTATTTTATAGCAGGTTAAACAATTGCTGACGTTCGAGGAAAAAAAACCAAACCGAACGAGCAAACCTATGTTTTTACAGAGCAAATTAAAAAATATGTTTTGCCATATTACGGGTAATATTGCATATTACACGTAATCTGGTCCTACAAGTAATATGTCAATGTATAAAATTCGGAACTATAGGATATAATTACTGTAAAAGCACTTATTTTCGCGAAGATTTAATTTTTACGAACCCATCGTAATCGAGAAAAATTTCAGCCTCGTGAAATATTTGTTCGCTGAAGATTTTTAAATTTTCATTTATGTTCGTATAAAATTCGCAAAGTTTTCAGCTGAAAAAATCCCCAATTTTTGGAAAAATTACTGCTCACGAAAATAAGTGCTTTTACAGTAATCAAAGTTTAGTCATTTCAGTTTCTCTTTCAGTATTGAATAATTTCGAGATTTTTTTAAATATTACAGCAGACGGCCATATTCGATTCATAAAATGAAAAAAACTGATTTTAAATGACCCTAAAGAGAGTAAATGGATCGGAAGCAGGCAAGTTTTTCCCCTCATGCTAGAATATTTTCATCACAAAGTATATTTCATAAGGTGTGAAACTTTGCCTTTGCTCGGAACTAAGTGTCGAGAAAACCGACGAATTTGCAGAAAAAACAGCTTTTAAAAAGGATTCTTACACTTAATTCGGTGTTGCAGGGAATCCGTTTATCGTGCACATTAAATTGTGGAATGAATACGAGAAATTGCTTCATTTTCTACTTCAATGCTTGAATTTATTCAAACTTTTTGCATTGTACGGCAGATAGAGTTACTTTTGACTCAGGAAGTGAATAAAAATCATTAAAATAAAATTAAATGGAATAAATAGGAAGTATTTAAATTATATTTGTTTCCTCACACTAGAATATTTTAATTTCTAAAAGTTAGTCATGCAGCGTGTATATTGTTCTTTTTTTTCAATTTCAGAAAATTACAGAATAAATATAGTTCTACACTTCAATGAGTAAATCAAATATTAAGGAAAAAGACTTTTAATTGCAAACCTTATTAATTAAGTTCTCTGCCAAAAAGAGGGATAAACCACATTCGCCAATTCCATTACAATAACTATTCTGTAACATTTCATTATCTGTTGCCATTAGAAAAAAAATAATAGAAAGAGCAAGCGATAAGTAAAAAAGGGAAGAATTTTGTACATTGTAGACTATAGTTTGAAGTAAATTAAATTTAAAGTACAACCGACGATAAATTAACAAAAACCATAATCACAGGGCAACTAGGAGGCACAATATCTCTATTTTAAACTACCCCACATTCACTTTAATAGTTTTATTGCTTTTTTGACAAAAGGCGGAAAAACTCGCAAAGTAATGTATATTTATCCAAAATTAGGAAAAAAAAAATATTTTGCACCAAAAAGTTCGTTCAAGTAACTTGATAAAGGAACTAATGTTGAGTTTTTTGAACTGTTCAAAATTAAATGAAAAAATATTCAAAATGAAAAATGGGAACGACGTGTCGTGGCCGAGATTTTGTCAACCAAAAAAGAAAAAAAAAAGTTCAAATCCAATTGTCAATTTTAAAAGTTATTAATATAGGACAGATAGACCAACAGAGATGCCGACACATTCCTCCATCTCAAAACCCTTCTTTCAAAATTTTATTTACAATATTTATTTAAATACTCAATCTATTTCCGAATTTTTTCTTTGGTTTTTAGAGACATTTTTGCACAGCATTAAGCCTATGTCTTTACTTAATTAGTCTTTTAAAACTTTTACAGAAAAATAGGTTGAAAATGCAAAATCATACTTATTTTTGAAAAGAAAATTTGAACAAGCATTTAGTAGTCTTCTACCTGAGTAAGCTTTAACCTCTGAAATTAAAGATTTAATTCTTAAGTTACAGTTAAGGACCTATTCTTGAATATTGATTTGAAGTGTTAAAATATCTTGTCCTACATTTCAATATTTTATGCAAAATAATAAATTGTAGAAATCTTGTGATGCTATAAAAACGGAGAGTATTTAAACTATTAATAATTTCATTTTTCTTGTTTAAAGTGTCACCACTTTTAACGAAATATTTATTTTTAGATCTTAATTTTTACATGATTCAAAGTTACCTCAAGTATCAGGATAACCTTGAAATAGGTAAATGATTCATTTTAGTTCTTACAATTATTTCTTAATTTTTATAAGGGGTTGTCCACAAATTATGTCACTTTGAGGAAGAAGGGGATTCATGAAATTGGGACAATTTGAGCCAAGGGGGATTTAGGGTGAAGCAAAAAAGTGACATCATGTTTTTCTTTAAAGAATAGGTTAATAAAAAACATGTTCCAATGGGAAGGAGGGGGCAGGTTGAAGTGTGACACATTGTTACAAAGAGAGAGGGAAGGGGTCGAAAAAGTAAAAAAGTGTGACTTCATTTATGGACAGCCCCTAACTATTCATTACTTTATAAATTTTTCTTTAGTTTCATGCAATAGATGCAATAACATTATTAAAGTAAAAATGTGGATCAGTTAAAAATATAAAAATTGTAGATCAAAGTTACCTTGAATGCTAATGTTGTTATTGAAAAAAAAAATGCTTTTTAATCGCTTTTACTTCGCGTTCATTAATTTAGTTTTAGTTACAGTTTAAAAGGATTTCAATCCTTTTAAAATTTAAAAGCTTCTCCGTCTAAAAATACAAAACGAACAAATCGATAACTCGTGTTAAATAAAGCTGCTGCAATATTCTTTTCCTCTTGAAAGTACCAGATAGTAAACATACACAAATACGTGAGAAAAGTTCTCTTATCAGCAGTGATACCTGTAGATAGAGAAAATACTGGAGATCACCCTAGGGCGAATGTAATTACGTCGACCAAAGCACCGCTTTCCAGAACGATATAGCCCAGGGGAGTCACAAGCCCTAAATGCGACTTCAATCCTTTCGGATCGATTCTTACTTAGAACCTATTTTGGGAAAAAGAAACTGAGACGACAAGGACCTGGAATCAACCTTCGCAATGAGTTCTGTCTGAATCTTTAAGTTGACGAATGAGAATTCAGATAAAGTGAACTGTGAGTTAAGGTTTCATGTCTGCAATTAGATCAGAGACGTCTTAGAAATATGAAAACTTATAATGAATCAAGTTTGCGTATAATCAGACTTCAGCTGTAGATCAATCAGTATTAATTGCAGTAATTGTAAGGATAATAATAAAAATAATAATTACAGTACAAATAATAATAATAAGTACAGTACAAATAATAATAATTATAATGCAAATAATAATAATAAAATAATAATTACAGTACAAATAATAATAACAATAATAATAATGATGATAATACTAATTCTACTACTACTATATACTAATGATAATAATAACGATAATAATAATACGAATATTAATTTATGCGTATAATAAATGAATATAAAATGAAGTATCAAGTGGGAAAGATCTAATGCCTTGTCTTCCCGTTATCAGTAAAAACAACGATATTATTCAATGATAGTCATTCAGTTTAACTTTAATGCACAATGCCTCTGTTTTTAACAACTAAATCCTTTTTTTTTTTTTTTTTGTAGCGGTTCAGTTTTATAACACTGAACTGAGGAACAACTGTTTAAAGTGCTTTATTGTTACCCGAAATCAAGGAGCAGTAATAATTATAACCATTTCAATTGAACTATTATCCCAATCCAAAGTTATCCAGACACTTATGAGTAACTACGAACCACGTGAGAAAACTAGTGTGACATCAATTATTTTTATGAAAACGGTGCCTACTTTAGAAAGAAAAAAAAAAAAAAAAACTGAGGCGACAAGAAGAAATGGAATCAACCATAGAAATGAGTTCTGTCTGAATCTTTAAGGTGACGAATGAGAATTTAGATGAAGTGAGCTGTGAGTTAATGTTCCATGTCTGCAATTTGATCAGAGGCTTCTAAGAAATATGAAAACTTAAAACCAAACAAGTTTCAGTAACATTCAATCGGATCTCAGTTTAAAACATTCAAGTACCTACCAAACATTATTAATAATAGTAATTATAATAAGATTACAAATCAGAAGAAAAACTCCTAAGGTACCTAAAGTGATATATAGTTATTCAAAAATAAGAAATAATAATAAAATCTATTGAATGTGTTATTAACCCAGTTAACAGTTGTCCTGAAAATTAGGGTAACTTTGAATGATGTGAAAAAAGTGATGTGAAATTTAGAAAGCGTATAAAAAAATTAGATCTAAAAATTAGTTTTGCTCGTGAAAAAATAGTTCAAAAAACAAAAAAAAGGTGGGGGGGGGGAGATAAGGAAACCTGTACACAATTTTGAGAGAATTTCTTTAAAAAAATCTTTTAAAAAAAATAAAAATTCTGAGAATATCTGCAGAATTAAAATAGATTTTTCCCCCCAGAATTCTGTGTTATTACTGCAAGTTTTCTTGAAATACTGGGAGGCTCCGCCCCATGCTCGTTTTACTCGCCATATGGCTACAGATACACACACAGGTTTGAATAGCATAGACAAGTTTAATAGATAAATGAAAAATTACCGTGTAAGCTTTGTGCTACAATATGATTAAAGTGAATAACCAACATAAATAAAGCACAAATTTTGAAGAAATTATAGCACATAGCTTTTTAAAGGCTACAATGGATCCTCTTCATCAGCGCAAAAAGCTCACCTACACAACCGAAAGTCGCGAGAGAACTAACAACAATAAAGTAGACACTGGTATTTATACCAAAGAGGGCCAACCAATAGGAATTCAGGACACAAGACAGTAAACAACCAATCAGCAAACAGCATGTCCACCACGGGTTCAAAACAAGGAGGAGAGACAACCAATCAGAAGCCAGGAGACAACGAAGAAACCAGAAAAGGCAATTATAGAAATTGCTTCCATATATAATGAAAAAATGGAGTGCTGGAAAAATTATTGTCAATGATTTTGAGCTTGAAACAAAAAACTTACGGTAAATATCAACATGCGGAAAAAGTAACATGAACAAATTTTCATCAAGAAAAAAAATGAAAATTGAAGCAGAGGTTTTTCGAAAATATAAAAGCATGGTTTTAATGTGTTCATTTAATCAATATCGCTGATGCTTGCTGAGTAAATAAAGCATTGCGTAAAATAATTAGACTGCTTCCTGTAAAATATTAAAGAGCCTTAAAGCTAATATATTAGCAAATTTATGCATCTTTTCCCTCTTATGTTAACACATTATAAAGCTTTTCTTTCACTAATATTTAAGCATTAAATTAATAAAATTGAAAAATATTCTAAATAAATATCAGATAAGTTTACGTTTATTCAGCCTTTATGATTGTAAAATTAGCAATGATATTATTGTCAACTTTACACTGAACAAAAGCTTTGGAAAATTTGACATGTTTTAAAAACAGGTCTTATAATACAATAAAAGGTAAAAATTGAAAAACTTTTAATTCTGTACTTTATCAACTAAGTGCGAGACCAATTGAAAAATATTTTCAACGAAAGGTTAAATCGCAAGAACTCATTAATATAAGTAGAAAAAGGGGGAAAAAAATCTGTCTAGAATGTGGAGAATTTCTTAAACGTTGCAAAGAATGTTTAACTCGGAAACAGCTGGTAACGCCACTTCACATACCAAACGAAAACTTTCAAGTAGAGCAGCGAGCTGAGCATCTCCACTTGCTTGCCCGATATCTTTCAACTAATAACCAAGGCTACCGAGAAATTTGACATGTTTTAAATACAAGACGCATAATACAATAAAAGATAAAAATTCCAAAACGTTTAATTTTATACTTTATCATCCAAGTGCATTTCCAATTCGAAAATATTTCCATTGAAAGGGTTAAGCCGTAAGAATTCATTAATATTAGACAGAAAAAGAAAATAAAAAAATCTGTCTAGAATGTGAAGCCTTTCTTAAACGTTGCAAAGAATGTTTAACTCTGAAACAGCCGGTAACGCCGCTACACATACCGTGCCAAACGAAAGCGTTCAAGTAGAGCAGCGATCTGAGCATCTCCATTTGCTTGCCCGGTATCTTTTAATTAATAACCAAGACACCCGCGAGAGCTTTTTCCCATTGATGTCCACAAGGATCATTAAGCGTATTCCCACGTGAATTAACAGCATGAATGAAACTCCCCTCTCTTCACTTCCCTTCACTCCGAGAGGAAGAGAAAAAAATATATAAATAAATACTGAAGGGGGGAAAAAACAAGAGAGTAAAATCAAGAAAAAGACGAAAAAAACAGATGGTCATTCCGCGGGAGAATTTAAAAAAGATGCAACCGTTCTGGAAAAAATATAAATGAAGAGCATAAAAATAAAACATTGGGGGAAAAAAAGAAAAAAAAAGTGAAAAAAAAAAAAAAAAGGCAAAAGCAAAAGCGTGGCGAACGGCGTAGAGCTATTGAAATGATGTTTAGTGAGAGAGCGATTAAATGTCCCCGCAGCGGCTTCTGTTCCTAGCAAAGGGTCTTCCTCGGGAGAGGAATGGGGGGTGGGAGCACTGGGGGGCATACCCCCCTCTTTCTACTCTTCCACAGAAGCACCGTCGCCGTTCTGACGCCCCCACTTGCCGCGCCCCCTCCCGGCACAGAGGCGAATTAATTCCACCGGCATCCCTTCCCTCCTCTCCACCTCTCCCACTCTCTCGGGCATCATCTGATGCAACGACGGAATGCCGCTTAGGACTGCCAGGCTCTTGTAGAGATGGGGATGTTGTCGCCAGTTTTAAGCCATCGCCAAGTTGGGAATGTGATTTTTTAAAATGTTTTTCTTTTCCCATTCCCCATTTTTTGGTATTTGGTTTTTTTCGTAGCTTAAGGGCTTACTTTTGCTTATAACGTTACTTTTTTTTATTCGAGAATTCTTATTTATTTGTTTTATGTTGATTTTTTTGTTGCGAAAAATATAAATATACAAACGAAGAAAAAAATATGGGTTATATCGCTTATTTTTTGCATAGCAAAAATGTGTAAAGCCTTTTTATTCTTATCTCAGTCCTAAATGAGACTACTAATAATAAAGCAACATTTATTTTAAATTTTAATTTATGAATGAAACATATACTTTCATGCTGAAATATTTTTCTTGAAAGGGTATTACAATTTCCAAAAGTGGACATATTTAAACCGAACTCCAATCTTGATAATTAGCACAGGCATTACTGATGAGAAATAACAAATCTCTGTATAAAAATTGCTTTTGATCCTATAACTCTATTCCTGTTGGTTCCTATGTAAAAATACCTCCTGAATCGCATCATGACCCCCGTTTCCCCTCAGTACCTGACATTTTCTGAAGGCATCCCACCCTCCACAGTTTTCTCTTTAAAACATTTAATAGCCATGATTTTGATTTTTTTAGGAGAAAGGAGTTGTTTTCACCGTTAATTCATTTTCGAAGAGTTAGGGAGTTGAAAAATTCAAACCCATGACCATCTGAAGGAAAAAAAAGCTTAGACTTAAGGGGAATTTTCTCTATTAAAATATAAAACAATAAGCAAATATGATTATTTTTCTACAATTCTTTCACTTTTTTTTGCTATAAAAGCATAGTATCGTTTTCACTCGCGTATGTTCAATATCCGAAATTTCGTTCACGTTGGGAAAAAATGTAATTAGGAAAAAAATTCACATGACATGAATTCCTGATCTGCAGTGACAAAGTCCTATGAACAGGAGGAAAGTAAACACTCGATAAAAGTGTTTATTTATATTGTATGTTGTATTTTATATCAATCCATCAAATTATATTTTTATTTCAAAACTTAATAGTTAAAACAATCATCTTTAATTTTCGAAAACAAACTCATGCAGAAAAAAAACATAAAAAAATTTCAAATAATGGAGGCATTACATCTTTCGAAGAATGAATGTATCTTAATGCTCTATATTATTAATATAATTAACTTCATGGCTAATTTTAGTTATATCGCAATTTAATTTGAATAAATATACAAATTACACTCGTTTGTTCACGGACGATACGCGATGTGCGGCGCTTCCAAAAGTTTTTAAATGTATGTATTATTTTCAACGTAAACATGTTTTTGGAAATGGGGCTTACACAAGTGAGGCCTATACTCTGGTTTTACACTAAAAAATAAGTGAAACATTGTGGAAAGAGAAAGAAAGAATAACTTCTTATGATTTTTAAAAAAAACTTTTAATGGAGAATACCCACCTAAGTCTTCCTCCGTGTTACTAATGTTCATATTTTTGATTTTTCAGTCTCTCTTGGTCTTCAAATGAAATTTAATGGTTACTGTTATGTTTCCCTCCCAGCACATAAAAAATGGCTGGAGCTTATCAAAAACTGAAAACAAAAACTTGATATTTGCCTTCGGAAAGGTCATTTTACATAAGAATCAGCAATATTGGTGTCGGAAGCGTGAAATACGTTTTGTTTCTTGACGCGCAGTGTAATTAACGGAAACGAATTTGGTTTGTTAGTATTGCACTAAATAAGTAGGATCTTGCAGCACATTTTTTTTTAAATTCTAAACACTAGCTGCGTAGCTCGGCTTTGCACGGTGTAGCTCAAAAAAAAAAAAAAAAAAAAAATCAAAAGCTATGTCAAGTGACGCATGTTCAACAATGAGGCTTCAACTAGAGAAAATAAAATTTCCAGTCAAAATAATTTATATCAATGAAAGAAATCGGCAAATCAAAAATTCCTGAATAAATTAAACGCAGCCCTCTATAAATACAACTAAAATTTCACCCCCCCCCCCAAAAAAAAAGAAAGAAGCCATATAAAAATCAAAAAGAAAAATTTTTACTTCAAAAAAAAAAAAAAAAAAAAATAGCGACAGTCGAGAAAAAAGTGGCAACTTTCTGAATTGTTTTCACGCTCATCTGAAATGGGGTCGCGCAAACGATAAATTTCAGTTTTAAAATTTCTGTTCCATTAGCCTTAATAATGCTTTTAAATTTTTTCCCGATGGTTTAAGTTTTTTTCTTTTTGAAATTCGATGGAAGTGAGTAAACTGTATGGGAATTTTCGCGGGCTTTTGATTGGTGCTAAATTCAAACTGATCCGATAATTATTTAGGGTAGAAAGAGCCATTTAATGCCATTTTCAGGTCCTAAAATTAAAATTCGAACGGTTCGGTTCTTTTTTGGCGTTTGACCCCCCCCCCTTACGTGCTTCTCGATATATATATATATTTATATATACTATATGGGTGTGTATGCATGTCTTTTATAGAAATCCACACTTTTCGTTTGAGCTTCGCCAAATTTGGTACAGAGGTCCTCTGATGCTAAGCCTAGGGGCAGGTTGGGGAGGGGGGGGGGGAGGGGTGGCATTTTTAGAAAATCTAGAGAGATCTAAATTTAAATTTGGAGTTATAAAATCGCTCTTTTCTACACGTTGACCGGAAGTTTTATTCTACTTTCTTTTTATTAATTTAAGTCTGATTGCTTAGCAAGTCTCATTTGGTGCAACTTTCGCTTTCAAAGCAGATCGGGTGACGCCGGGCCACGCAGCTCGTTTTTATAAGTATAAAAATTCCAGAAGTTGAAAAATTTTAATAGTAATACAATCTTGATAATCTAATGAAGATATGAAGAATATAATGACAAACAATCTACAAATAGCAATAGGAAATAATAAATAAACGTTCGCTTCACACGTAATTCGACGTCTTTTTAAATTCGTATTCCAGCCTTACTATTTGCATTTATTTACGGTTAGTTTTGCACTCCTCTAGAGTATACGGAGAAATTTAAAAAAAGAAAAACCCTTTTATCTTCGCACAATTTGAAAGCTAATTAAAAAAAGCGGAAAAATTATACTTCTTTTTCTCCACTATAGGACTCTAGGATAGTTTCTAACCAATAAAAGCTTTCTCTTGAATTGAAATCATTTCTTGCGTATTCAGGCAGAGGTCATACACACCATTTGTCATTAGGTACTATATATATATATATATATATATATATATATGCAACCCTCAATTTTTACATTTTGGAGTGAATCATTCTATCATATGATGCAGTGAGAAGCAAAGGGATGTAAGTAGACATTTTCAAGTTTTGAGTAAAACGCGTATAAAGATAACGTCCTAGGTAGGCTTTCAATGAATTTCTTTTCTAAATCATGTTATACAGCATCACCTACCAGGGTTATTAGTACTATCTTTTGTCCCAAGACAGAGGAAAGGTTCACCTACCATTTGTGCAGGTTATCTCCAAATTTTGAGTTTTGCCACTTATATCCCTTTGCCTAATATGTGATACATTTTCCATTTTTATGTCATCGTATTAATATTTTCTTTCCGGTGTAGATGTAACGAATGTCATTGGAAAATACCTTTTCCTCTTATTATACTAATTGTATGAATAGCGTGACCATGAAAATATCGTGTTTCTCAAGAATTAATATCTTGTCACGCATTGTGCTTACAATTGGTATTTAACTGTAAAAACATCTTTAGATTCATTGATACAAAATAGCACTTGAACGCCATGAGTGTCTGGCACGGAAAAATACATCGAAACATTTTTCTATTTTGTTTTTCTCCTTAACATAAGATAGTTCGAAAAATTAGAATGTATTAAGAAGCATGTATACTTATGCATGAGCTTACTTTTTTTTATTTTCAGAATTTGTACCAATTAATTTTACTAAATGAAAATTTTAAATCTATTAATTAAGTGTTGAAATGTCGTGAAAATATCAATACCGAGAATTATTTCCTCCATCTTTCCGGTAACAACTTTTAAAAAAGTCTAAAATGTTAAAAAATTTGAAGAAAAATAACATGTACTCAATATGATGTAGGTTTCGATCTGAAATTAGAAATACATGACGGTAAATACTTAAAAATAAAAATCTTGAAAGATTACGAAATGAGCGAGAAAAGTGTCTATAGATCTGTCTGTCGCCCCTGACAACTTTTGAGAGAATTGTCTGATAAGAACATTTTTTTTGTTCGAAAAATATCGCCCAGGACGCTTTGTCCTTGTATCTTTGTTTTTAATTCGAAAAGTATTCTGAATCATTGAAAAGCTATCAAGCGTTATGGGGAAATTTGGATTCGTTACATATGTATCTAAATTCAATGGGTCAATTTGTTGGATACCTGATTATGACCGAACAAACTTGATTATGATGTGCTTTCAACTGTTTGTACAGTCAGATCCCGATTTAACAAAGATCTATTTAACGAATTTCGTGATTTAGCGAATTTTTCTTTTTCCCCTACTAAAATGAAGGTAAAAATCTCCTATTTACCGAATAACAAACCACGAAATAACGAATTATTTAAACAGCCAAAAAATTTTTAAAATTAATTTGAGTTAGGAAATATTGGATTGTTTTCTAAATAGTACATTCATACTGTCCGAAGCAGAATTTTTTTTTTTTTTTTTTTTTTTTTTTGCAATCAGCAACTTTTGACGGGCGAGAGTGAGGGGGCAACCAACGAATAGTGATTTGGATACTGAAAGCGATAGTGAAACTCTCATTAAAACTGTTACTTTTTCAAATGCTTTACATGACTTGCAAATTGTAAAAACATGTTTCATGCATCAGGCTGCAAAAGACGCAGTATTTTTTCTTTCTCTCCATAAATTCTAAAGAGAACTATTTCGAGTCAAGTATCAAGAAAATTTTCCAAACATCTATTATTCAGTAGTTTAAATTTCAAATTAACTAGCGGGTAATAAGTCGTGAAATGCTGAATAAAAAATGTAAACTTTCTACTTATGGATATTTTTGCGTAGTTACTTATTAAGGAATTCAGATAAGATAAGTGCGTTTTTTTTAAAAAGAAATTTCACACCCCGATATTACGAACAACCCCGATTTAACATATAAAATTTTCGGTCCAGATGAATTCCTTAAATCGGAGTCCAACTGTACAAAAATATATTCTAAATTTGATATTTTGTTAAGGGTGTGTTTTAAAACAGTTCAAAACGTTTTCAGTGTTACCGCTGAAATAACATAATTTACCCTGAATGAAACATTTTACTATAAAACCATCACCACTAAAATTTTCTTTACCTCTAAAATAACGAATTGCGGAAATGTTAAATGTTTCAACTGCTTTGCTTTATGAATTAGAAGTAGCTTGTTAATAGAAACAGAAGTAAATTTCTTCGTTGAGGCAATTCTAACAAAGGTAAGGTATTGATTGGTTAATTCAGTTGTTTTGGAGTTTCTTCTTATAAAAACGCAAATATCTTCAAATTGTTTTATTTTTTGGATATAAAAGTTTATTAAAATGTAATCTATTTTAAAAATTCATATTCTAAATTATTGAATTTTCGGGAAAGAATAATTTAAAAAAAATGGAATAAGGTATTGTAATTTCATTAATTGCATTAAATTGGTGGAATCTTTCACTGTAAACAAATGGCATTTCATACTTGATTGTTTTGTTTTTATTTGTTCTCTTAGATATTCAAAAACTGTTTTAATCTAAATTATTCAAATAAATAAATAAATAAATAAATAAATAAAATAAAATAAAAAATCACGTATTGTTGTAGTGTAATAAAACATATGGTCTAACAATTTCAAAGACTGAATTTGATATCGATTTTGGAATTTCCTTTCAAAAAATTGTTTTAAAAGTTATATATTTAATAGCATAAGCGAGTTGAGAGACATAGCTGACATGAGAAAAATGTTGTTACACGAGAATGTAGTCTTATTCAGTTCAAAGAGGGACTCTTTGTTTGTAGAATAATGTGAAAGTACATGCTTCAGTTTTGTATTTTAGATCGACAAATATTTTAATGAATAAATTCACGACATTTCAACTAAAATTCAATGGCTGTTAATCATAATGATGTCTCTGGTTGGAAATTTTTCAGAGTAGTTCAAATATTACCTAGTCAAGTTCAAGTCTATATTTTAATTTTGTATTAATTTCATATTAAAAGTATTTGAGTAAAAAAAATTTCTAATAATAATTTTTTTTTTAACACAAGTTCAAAACGGATTAGTTGATATTATTCGCTAATTTTGTTTTTAGGCCGCGAAATAGTTTTAAATTTAACTTTTTAAAAACAGATTTTTTTTTGCCAATTTCAATATAACTATATAACTAATATATTCTAATCATCCTATTATGTAAATTAGAATAACTAATAGCCTGTTCTATCAAATAGTAGTAACTTACTGAAAATACTGTTCAATTAGTTTTCTTATTCAGTTAGAACTTTACACAACTTAAGACTTTGTAAATGTTTTTGCTTCTCACTTTGCAGAAACTGTTTTGCTATGATCTTTCCTCGTGAAAAGTTTTGGTTACACCTATCATATTCTCGTATACTAGCTGTCACAAATAGGGAAAAAAATCCTCTTATTTTCCCTTTTCTCTACAAAATCATGCAATATCAAACAACATTGAATATAGAGGAGTTTACTGAGAAGGAGGTTTGAAAACTAAAGAAAAAGTGTTAAAGCAAATCAGCTAAGGGAACTCGGATGAAAAGTACCATGCATAACACTCTTTTGTCCTAAAAAGTTAGAAATTGTAATAACTAAGATGTGACACTATTTGTATTTTAATATGCAATCACTAATATGTATAAATGTAAAAGCAATTCATGCCTAACTAATAGAGAATATTTTCTATATTTCGATACAAATATCCAAGCATTTGAGATAGTAAGCTTCAACTAAAGAACTTTATTAAAATGTTTTTGAAAGATAATATTCCTTTGAAACAATTTTTTTGTTGAAGAGATCGTTGATTATCTATATTAAAATTAGAAATTACAGAACAATTCTGAAAGTTGAGCTTATTTTATTGGAGAGCAAAAAATATTCAAGATTTAGTGGTGTGATTTTTAAATAATTTTATTTGACAAAATATGAAAAGAAATACTGTTTATATATTCAGGTATTGATGTTTCTTTCTTGTTCGCATTCTTTCTGATAAAACCGAATTTCAATCTAGTGAGAATGCACTACAATACCCAAAAACGAATTTTTGAACGCAGAATCGAAGATAAATGACATTGAGTTTTTATATTTTTGTTTCTAAAACCAACAAAATAAATTATTGATCCAAATGCACATGTTTTAATCAGTTTTTCATAAGATACTTATGTTACGAACAATAAACGTAAAACACACCGAATAAAACAATTAATGGAACAGAAACGGAAGAAAACACAAACATTTATTATTCCTCGTTTGGCAACAGCATCGCTTACCGTCGTCCGATGCACTTAACTCTGCGCCTATAAAAGAGCCATAAATCTACACACAGCTGAAAAAAAAAATCAAGCAGAAGAATATAAAACGACATCAACATTAAAAAAGAAGAAAAAAAAAATGGGGGATCTTGCGCCAAGGGTGGTAACCCGGCGTTATTTTCCCAATCCCTAAGAGCGGCTCTCATATCGGCCGATAGGCAGCCAGACAGACAGTCACGCCAGTCAAGCGGCTCCGGAAGAACTCGCGCTAAATTAGCCCAAATCCCGCTCCACCTGCCGCACCCTCCATACCCACGCGGTTCTCATCGATTGGGGGATCATGAGGGGGTCCGAGAGGGGGAAGGGAGCGGGAGGACGTTTTGGAATCCCTCTTACACCTGCTGCATCAATATCACCAAAGCGCCCCCCTTTAGCTGACCTCCTTTTTCTCCATTTGCGAAAATATAAAAATAAAATATTATAAGCAATTTTTTACTGGTTTCGTTTTCATACTTTATGGCTCTTTCGATCTGCCTTACATTCAGGTGTGATCAATAAGTAAGTAAAAGCAACATTTGTTTCAAAGGTGGTATTAATAAGAGGAATATATATATATATATATATATATATATATATATATATACACACACACACAAATATATATATATATATATTTGTGTGTGTGTTTGAGAAAAGGTCATTTTTTCCCAATACGGTGCAAAATTAGTTCCGGCCACGTACCCGTAAGAGCGATATTTTTTCCTCCTTTAGATATATTTTAACTTGAAGAAAACTTTAACATAATTTCTATGTATATGTTTTTGCATGGAAGAAAAGTTTACTCTTTTCAACCTTTGTAGAATTTTGAGGCACGCAAAAACTACAAAAGTGATGTTATTAAAAAAATTGAAAAACAAAACACAATGTTTGGGAGAGCATCTTCTAAGCAAAACAAAATTCAAGGTTAACCTGAATTTGAAACGCTACCAATGTTAAAAAATTCGTTAAAAAAAGGGTATACGAGAAAGTAGTACTAATCTTATCATATGAGGCAGTGAGAAGCAAAGGGATGTAAGTGGACATTTTCAAGTTTTGAGTAAAACGCGTTTAAAGATAACATCCTAGGTAGGCTTTTATTGAAATTTTTTTCTAAATCGTGCTATATAGCAGCAACTATCAGAGCTACTAGTACTATCTCTTGACCCAAGATAGAGGAGAGGTTCATCTACCATGTGTACTGGTTATCTTCAAATTTTTAATTTTGCCACTTACATCCCTTTGCTTCTCATTGCCTCATAAATGGTTCCTTTATTAATTTCTGAATGATCAAAACCCATATTTTAATGTAGTTTTTTTTAAAAATTAAACATAAAAAAAAACTTTTATTTATTTGTTATACATTTATTTTGTCAATTTCAGATTTTCTTTCTAAAAACCAAAACATTTAAAATTTGAGAAGATAAAATGATTTAACTTCATTGGTATAAAAAGCAGCTTGCTTCTATTTTTATTCACATTAACATATACATTATCTTCAATTATGAAGTTATTTAGATACTGAATTAATTAAATACATTTTCATATGTGCAAGAATAAACATATCACTTTAAAATTTTGAAATGATATTCACCGGTTTTATTTTTTAAAATTTACTCCTGGATTTCCTGGTTGGTATTTTGCAGTAGTTTTGATAGTTTGTATTGCTTTAAACTGCATCAACATTAAATTACGGAAAATCTGAGTGTTTGATATACACTTGTTTTGCCTTTAAAAAAAACAAAAAAAAAAAAAAAAAACAAAAAAAAAAAAAAAAAAAACAATAAATTTTTAACTTTAGTGACATAGATAGATAAAGTTACATTTAATTGATAACTGTCTGTGTGAAGCATAATTTTGTGCATGTGAAGAATTTTTACTGCGCACTAGAAAACTATTTTTATTCATCATACGATCATTTTAATAATTTTAAATGTTTAATTTTATGTACTTTGTTTATTACTTCTATTCCAATGTGCTATGCATTTTCATTTAGTCTGGTTAGATTTCTGACAGGAAAGTTTGAAAACTATGTTTATCAAAATAGTATTGTTGGTTACTTGTAAATATCCGCTCATGAATTGCAGTTGGGTAATTTTGTTACTCATTCCTCTCGTTACGAAAAGTTTCCAATCGAAATATTCCAAGAAAAAAAGATACAGTTTCATTGCAACATCTGAGATTTTCTACATTTTACTCAAGTTACACAGCAGAAATTTCAATTTTCTCCTTTTTCGTGGATGATAATATCTTTTCAGGTACATGGAGATGCGTTAAAGCATTTAGTTTTAATGAAGCATAGAGCTTCATTTTTTCGGTTTCATTTCTGTCCTTATATTGTTGTATTTTTTCTCCTTCGCGCAAACCGTTTTAGGAGAAAACATATCGTTAACAAAATTGTTGGTTAAAGATCTAAATTTTAAGATGTTCTAAGAATAATTGGTGTTATCGATGTTATTAAAAATATGATAATTCCCTTTTTTACATAACATGCATGCACTTACATTAGAGTACAGTACAATGTAAACAAGCGTATATTAAAGAGCAGACATAAATATCTCTGGTGATATTATGAATAAATTAAATTAATCTCAGTTGTAATGACCGTTATTTAAAAATCAATGATCGCAACAGAACACTTTTTTCCAAACGAATTTAATTTACTGGAAAAGTATGCTCGATTTATTAAAAAATTAAAATCGATTAATTATGAAAGTAACTGTAATCGCATTTGCTGTAATTTCTATCACAAACAATTTTTCCTAGCAATGAATTATTTTTTGGAGGTTTTATGGAATTGTAATTGTTGCAATTGCGGACCAATCATGACTAGTAATCACTATTAAGTAGAGTATGAAAATGCAGTTGGTTATCTCTTTCATAAACCAGTTGAAGTTGCCTATAAATATTTAATACAGCTGCATCCTAATTTATGTTACCGAAACGAATTCTACATTTTACATCAACATAATCGTAACCATGATACACTAATTTAAAAGACATTTATAATTAAGATAATAAAGCATTACTAATTATCTGTTGTACCCTCGATCATTTTCCTGCTCTTGAAAATCACAATCGCGCCGGTTATAAAATTATTGCATAACTTCGACGGAAACAAGTTTCAGCAATACAAATGGTTACTCTCTGTAAATGTGTTTTTACAGTCATAACGGTAACACTGCTAGAAAGTAAATATGAAGTGTTCCTTGGGAACTTTACTTTTCAGCAGTATTTATAACCAGGGCTGTTAAGTCGGAGTCGGAGTGATTTTAGAGTAAAAGAGTTGGAGTCAAAGGATTAAAAATTCCGAGTCGGATGAGGATTTTTTTGTCTCAGAAGCTGCGTAATCAGAGTGAGCCTGATTTTGAAGTAAAGGAATCGGAGTTCGAGTCGAAAATTCTGAAAATCCCGGAGTTGGAGTCGGAGTCGAAGGTTCTAAAAATCCCGGAGTCGGAGTCGGATTTGCTGATATACCTTTCGACTCCCCATCCTTGGTTATAAGAGAAGCAGACTCAATGTTTTATGATTATTAAAGGCAGATTAAACTAGATTTCGGTAAGAAATACAAACATATCTATCTTTTTCTAAACATTTATCATTTAAGGAGTATTTCACTTGTTCAATCACTTGTTAACAAGTGATAAATATTTCCCGTGTAATATGGTTATAAGTGTATTTTTTAGTTTTTCTGTTCTTAACGATTCCTTGTGTTCAAGTAAACTCACTTTCACAGTTTTGATAATTCGAGCCGTTGCTCGAACGCTGACTTGACTTTTTACTAAATCAGAATTTAAGCAGTTTATGTAAAGATACTTCTCCGTCAAATTATGTAAATTATTTATTAAATCATTTTTAAGTCACTTTTTTGAAAGTGTATTGATAATGATTGAAGTGATTATTGGGTTAAGGAAAATATTACAACATAAATATATGAGCAGAAATTTTATCGAAAACTAAACGAGCCTTCTGTCTCGTATATAAATATGGATTTTCTCGCGTCAGATAAATACTTTCTCAAGTAGGCCTTAGTTGCAAATTTTATGAAACTTTCTTAACATTTAAAACTGATTTATACAATAAAGACATTTTTCATGTGAAAAAGACTACTTTTTGAATTTCCATTTCCGAAAATTTAGACACTTATTGCAAAAAAAAAAAAAAAAAAAAAAGAAAAAAATTCAATGCATATTAATTTGAATTTTTGGCATCTTGAATTCAAATTATGTTTTTCGCAATCACGAGCGTGTGTATATGAATGCGCGTGTGCGTTTGTGTAGGCGCATGTGTATGTGCGTGTGTGTGTATGTATGCATGTGTGTGCGTGTTTTGTATGCAGTGCTATGTGTGTACGCGTGCGTGTGTGTAGGCGTTCGTGTGTGTGTGTGTGTGTATGTAGGCATATGTGTTTGTGCCTGTGTGCAGGCATGAGTGTGTGTGTGTGTGTAGGAGTGTGTGTTTGTGTCTGTGCGCAGGCATGAGTGTCTGTATGTGTGTGTAGGCGTGTGTGTGTGTATGTGTGTGTGTAGGATATGGACACAACCTGGAGACGGTTGTGTGTGTGTAGGATATGGACGCAACCTGGAGACGGTTTTTGCAAGAGGAGCAGCATCGTGAGGAGCCGGTCGACGGTGGTGCAGGCAGGGGGTGCTGGTGGGAAAATAAAATGATAGGAATTCAAAACAGTCAAGTGAGAACAATAAGCAATCGTGATTGCTCAAAAAATTTAAAAAAAAAAAGTCATGAAATGAATTGAAGTTGTTACTGAAAGAGCATTTAAGAAGAAGTTTAGAAGATATGAATTTCGATTTCCATACGCATTATTAGAACTTTGGCCCTGATACTCTTAAATTTTTCCGTAAAACCTCACGTAATTTTTTTAATTGTTGAAAATTGATCAAAATTGAAACAAAAAGAAAAAAAGATGGGGGGGGGGGGGAAGGGCCGATGCTTGAAATGAATTACCCTCGCCAAGATTTTTCGAATTGTTTTGCCCAAATAGGTGGGGCGGGGAGTTTCCTTTGTTTTCAGCAATATTTGTACTATGAATGAAGCCTTCTTTTATGCAATTTTATTATTATTTTAATTTTACATGACAGTGGCCAAAAAAGTTAATAAAAAATTTATATGAAAATAAGGGAGTAAAAAAAAAAAAAGCTTTTTCACATAATATTTAAGTTAGTAATTATGAGGAAAATAGACAATTTTGAATTATTTACTCAAATTGACATGTTTTCAATACGTTCAATCCTAAATAAGTATGATAGGGCGTAACATAATATTAAAAAAAATGTGCGAAAACGTAATTTATACGACAATGGCTTGAACGTTTTCAGAAAGAAAAAGCAATCATTATTTTGTATATCCTACAGTATGGAGTGTATCTGTGTTTTATGCAAAGCAGAAAATACATTAAGTAAAACTAATAAAGAAACAGTTATAAGACGGCTGATAAAAAAACACATCAATAGTTTATGTACCCATGAATTTCGAATCATTTTATCTTCCAATGTTTTAATGACGATTGTTTAAATAGAAAACTTAAATTTCTGAAAATAAATAAATAAGTAAAACTTAAAAAACAAAACAAAAAATAATAATTCATTAAAAATACAAAATATTTCAATTTGAGTCTTTAAGAGATACTACAATCAATCTTCATCTCACATAGTTTGTTATATTAATATTGTTTTATTTCATTTAACAAACATAACACTATAAATAATAAGCGAGATACGTTTTAAAAGTTGACACTCATACTTTTTTCATTGGATAACACATGAATACATAATCTTTTTCAATGTAGTTGGAAAGCATGATTTTGACATTGCAGTATTACTCGAACAAATTATGAGCTATTGACAAAATATCTTTCGATATTTAAGCCGTTGGGCAATGATCGCATGATTTTCAACATGGTAGATCTCAGTGCTTTTTAGAAAATTAACAATTAATCACTTTTCAAACAAGAGCATCTTATTCACTGTTTGTTATCTTGTGCAATTGTGTAAAGACGGTACACTCTTGTGCGAATTGATGTAATCAAGCCAATTTTTGTACAAAATCACCTTTATTTACATCATTGAATTATAAAATCAAAATCGCCACTTAGTATGTCCCCCCCCCCCTCCTTTTTGTCAGCACCATTTTCACTCTAATGAGCATAGTCAGAGTTTTGCACGTTTCTTTGAATTCCTGTGTTTAACAAAGCACAAATCATTTTTTCTTTTGTTGCGCAATCAGATTTTCACTCAATGTCACAATGAAAAATCCATGGCTAATAAAAGATAAAAAGTGACCGGATTGAGAAAAATTAGCAAAAATGTGTAGAAATTTATATCGCTTAAACAAAACATAATATTTATGCCAAAAAAACGTGAGGTTGTAGCGCCTAATCAACTGGTAGGCTAAACGGCTGTCATGAACAAAGATTGAACAACCTAAAAAATTCCAAAATTAAAAATTCCCAACTTGATTCCATTAATTCGCACAAGGGTGTACTCGTGTACAGTATTGCAAGTGTGCACACATCCATTGACGCTGCCCTAAGATCACGAGGGGTGGTTTTGATATTCCATCTGTTCTGCCTCAGGAGTTTGAATGCGGAATGAGTCCTTGCTAATGGTTCGCGAATGTCTGTTCCTCAATGCGGATAGGGAATCCTGGAGTCTTCTTTTTTGAAAAGGATCCCGGCGGCATCTTTTCGTCAGCGAGACAGATTCTTGGTGCAGTGGTTCCTTTATCCGCCATCATCTATCTTCTTGATTGGACATTAATCTGCCCTGGAGTTTCGAGCCCACACCCTCCGCTCACCCCTGCGACTCTCTTTTTCTCCACTCTAGCAGAAGGTCTCAACATTTGGAGGAAATAGGGAAAACGAGAAGGGAAAATAATAAATAGATAAATAAAAAGTGAGAAAATTCTGGAATAAAAGGGAAGGGTGGAGTGCGCATGCTCTCTCGAGTGGGTAAAAGGAGGAAGAGACGTGACTTCCCGTTAATTTTGCATCGTGAATTTTTCCTCTGGGCCTGTGTCGCGCATATTGCGAAAAGGAACTGATTAGGGCGAAAGATCAATAAAGTACAACGTTGGGCCGTTTGCATACAACCAGGATTTGTTGGACTTCGTTTGCTGAAATTGCTCGGATTTTTTTCCCTCTAACAAACGTGTTTTTCATTTCATTTGCTTTCTTAGCATAGGAATCTAAGAGCATAAAATATTCTTATTTTCAAAAAAAAAAAAAAAAAAAAAAAAAAAATGAACTTTGACATCTTGAATTTAAATTATGTTTTTCACCATCACGAGTATGTGTATGTAGGCGTGTGTGGGGGGGGTATGTTTGTGTGTGGGTATGTGTATGTGTGTGTAGGCATGTGTGTTAATGTGTGTGTGTGGGTAGTTGTGTGTATGTGTGTTTATGTGGGGGGGGGGGGGGTACGTGTATGTGTGTGTAAGCATGTGTGTGTAGGTAGTTGTGTGTATGTGTGTTTGTGTGGGGGAGGGTATGTGTTTGTGTGTGTATGTGTAGGTGTCTGTATGTATGCGTGTGTGTATGTGTTTGTGTGTAGGTGTATGTGTGTGTGTGTGCGTGTGGTTGTGTGCGTGTGTGTGTGTGTGTGTGTGTGTGTGTGTGTGTGTGTGTGTGTGTGTGTGTGTGTGTGTGTGTGTGTGTGTGTGTGTGTGTGTGTGTGTGTGTGTGTGTGTGTGTGTGTGTGTGTGTGTGTGTGTGTGTGTGTGTAGGCAAGTAAGTGACGCAACCTGGAGACGGTTTTCGCTAGAGCAGCAGCATTGTGAGGCGGTCGGCCGACGGTGGTGCTGCAGAAGGAGGCAGAGGGAAAGTAAAATCATAGAAATTCAAAACAGTCAAATGAGAACAATAAGCAATCATGATTGCTCAGAAAAAAAAAGAAATTTAGAAATAAGGTAGAACGTTATTATTAAATAAGAAATAAAAATGGATACCTAAAAGGAAGAGCAATTAATTTTCGACTGTAACTAAATATTTTTGTATTGATACACTGCAAGATATAAATGAGATTTAAGTTTGTTTACTTTTTTAATTCATTTCAACAACATTTTTCATGGAATATAAGAAATAAAGTGCTTTAGGAGCGTCGTCAAGTCTGAAAGAATTAAAACGCTGTTTAAATAGCGTATTTTACAGAGAGTTTTATCAGTTATTTAAAAAGGAAAGTTAGAAAGAAGAGAAAAATTAATTTTAAAGTTAAAGTTAAAATATATTAAATAAAAATAAAAATGTATTCGGAAGAAAAAGTGTAATTAATTTCCGTTCCTAACTGAATGTCTGACAGAAAACATACTGTACACTGTAAGATTGGCTAATCATGTTTTATTTTTAAAGCGTTTCACCAAAATGTTTCGCTAAATATATGGAATGAAGTGCGTTACATTTATTATAAATTTGAAAATTGTTTAAATGATGTACAATTAGCGTTACTAGTGCTTTTTTTCCTGAGCATTTTTAATTGTTCATGCCTTTCAGTAGAAAAGTTTTTTTAACAGTAAAGTAAGAAGTACATATCAAATTAGGGGAAAAAAAGAAAACAAATGAAATTTGAAATATGTTTATAACAGAATATTTGATCACAAAAAGAAACAATGTCAGACGTAAATGATAAACTACATATTGCATTTAGAAAGCGTTTTATAAATACGTTTAATTGGATATAGGGAATGATATGCGCAAAGTTAATCGCTAGTTCAAAAATTATTTAAATGCTGTGTAACTAGCATTTTTACTGCTTTTTACTAGGTCTTCAATCGTATATTCCTGCTCATCACATAAATAAAAAAAATGTTTCTGATGATTTAATTAATTAACTTTGTAGGCCATGTAGTAGTGGAGCAGTACTTTTCCGAGACGTTTAAATTATTTTCATTCTAAAACTCATTTAAAGTAAATTGCTTTAACTACAGGGTTTGTGATGATCTGTGTTTTTTTTATGTAACAAACCCAATGAATAAGACAGCATTTAACACCAACATTTATTTATTTTAATGTATATAACATATAAATCGTTTAATATCGAAGTCCGCTTAATCCGTTTTCAAAAGCTTTACATTCTGCACATCGATTGTTTTATCACAATACTACACTATTTGAACGAATCTCTCTCAATCGGGTCGAAAATTGGTGCCAAAGATTGGTTTTATTTTAAAAGTAGCTTGATCCGAGCTCGTTTTGTAGATTATTTAATGCTTACAACAAAAATATTGACTTGATTTAATTGGCAATTTTTTGGAATGTTTGCATTGTCATTTGGAGTTTGGTGAATATTTTCATTTACATCATCGTATTTTATTTAGAGTATTTCAAATCTGTTTGGATACACATTAATACATATTATATTTATACATATAATGTGATTAAATAGAGATATGATTTTAAAATACGGATATAATTTGATGAAGTGCCATGTTTGACGTGTTTTTCTTGAAGAAAATTAGGTCAATACTGGAATTTTAGTGAAACCTGGCGTATATTACTATTAATCTGCATTTATGGATGGTCCGATTCCTATTTAAATGCTTTTGTATCCTGAATACTTTAACAGATTGAGCAGTTTGTGTTTGAAGCAGAAGCTGATGATTTGTTTATTGGGGGGGGGGGGACATGGAGTGGAAGAGAAAGATTGTAGAGTTTTGTGCTATAAACGACGATTCTAAATAATGTGAAGAATTTCGACTTTTGAAAAATATCGTCTGTTATAAGAACTTAATATCGTAAAAAAAGAAAATATTAAAGCGTGGTAAACAAAGTTGAATTATTCAATTGCCATATTTCTTTTGCTTATCATCCGCTTGTATCTAATTTTATGATATTTTGAAAACATCTTTTGGCATCATAATTGTTGTTTTTTAGGATTTGAATCGGTGAGAGTGAGTTTGTGAAGGTTTTCATTACTCTTTTGCGGTGATGTTATGATATATTGTGGTGAGTCGCGATGTCACGAAATTGCGTTTTTTAAAGAATAATATAGAGTGATTTTCATAAGAGATGTTACAAGACATGAATAGAGTTTTGGGTAATGTTGGACGATAAGTTTCTACACGTCTCTTTATTTTTTAGAAGTTTTTATTCTCTTTTCACACTTTTTGTCTATTTTGATTCTTCTCATTCCATTCATGCTTTCCCTCACTATAAAACCAAACGGGGAATATCAACGAAGACTCGTTTAACTGCCATCAATTAAACGAGTGGTTTGGTTTTCGCGCAGATCAAAACAGAAGGGGTGGCGTGAAATGCTTAAAGAGGCTGACGATATTAACGTCTCTGACCTCTCCCCCGACCCTCCCCTCTCCCCCCGGTGTTCATTAACAGCCGCAGAAGGCAAGACCACTTGTTCTTCTCCCCCCTTTTAGCACTCCCTTTGGCTCTTTTCTCCTCTGTCTTTTTGGATTCCTGAGCAACACCCCCACCGACACTCACCGTCTTTTCGACATCAACTGCCAACGCCTCATATGACAAAAGGCTGCTGCCAGGGACGAGCTTAATTGACGGGCATGTTTGGCCACCACTGACGACAGAGTTATGTGTGGAACTCAGATTTTTCATGTGAAACGTTTCATTTTAGCTTTATTTTTTTTTGTTACGAAGTCTAGCAGATTTTATTTTAATCATATTTTGTGTCCCATTTTTATTTATTTGTTTTAATGTAAAATTGTATTTTTTTTCTGTTTTATTTCTTTTTACGTTGCCAGCATAAATGTAATGAAACACATTTTATTCGGGCTTAAAATCAATTACTAGAAATGAATTTTTATGCTTGGAAAGACTGGAAATTGAATTAGAGTGAAGAAGTTTAAATTATTGTTTTATTTATTATAACAAATTGTACCTTGTTCTGTTAATATCTTCCTTTTGAATGGATAGATTAAATCTTGGGCAGTATTTTCGATAAATGTTTCAAATTGAGAACTAAAGTTATTGTCTTGTAAATAATTAAAAACACAAATATTTTTATTCATATTTAGAATAATAATTATCATGGATGAATACTCAGATAAATAATAGCCGATGTTAAAGTAACCCGCGTGTTTCAACAATAAAACTCGCGCCACTGCATGATAATTTGATAATATGATTTCGTAATGTTTCACATGCAGGGAAAGGTTTTATTGTGCCAAGGCTGAACTCGATCCAGTGACTTAACTGTTTTACTGGTAAGACTGTCATTTTAGGGGAATGACAAGGCTGAACTCGATCCGGTGACTTAACTGTTTTACTGGTAAGACCCATTTTAGGAGAATGAAGAAACGTAAAAATGGTCAACAATGACCGCTATCATTGGAGTTAAGGATTAATCCACTGGAGTTAGGGTTAAAACTTAAACTACCAAAATATCACCAAGCAAGTAATTACTGCGTTCAAATGTAAAATAAAATTTTCACCCTTCATACCATGAAGGGTGACCTTCTAGTCGTACATTAAAAATCTTTTTTGTTACGAAAAAAAAAAAAAATCTATCAACCTTTTCCATTACAGTTGAATTCAAGATATCTAAAATCTTCTTAGTTTCTTAACTTCAATCTAGTATTGTACTTCCCAAACTTTAAATTTAAGGAAAACTTCGTAAGTTTTTTTTTTTTTATCATAGTTTTTTTCATGGAGCAAAAATGAAGAATACATTAAAAATCCGTTTGCAAGGTGTTCTGAATATTGTAAAAAAATATTTGAAGGTAAAACTAATTTCCAGATAAAATGGTTTTGAAATCTGGCAGTAGACATTGCAAATATTTTAAATCTTAAAAACTACTGACGAAATGTTCATTGAAAAAAATCTTTTTTTTTCCATATTATCTGTTAAAAAATATTTCACACGCAGTAAAAAAATTATAAAAAACATTAAAAGAAAAATCTTGTTTTATCTGAGTTTATTAAGAAACGTAAACGTAAGTAATTGGCAAAATTGAAAAAATGGAGTTAACCAGTACAAATACAAATTGTAGGGAGCTTTCCCTACAAATATTAGGGAGCCCTTCCCTCTGTCTTGGGACAAGAGATAGTACTAGTAGCCCTGGTAGGTACTGCTGTATGGAATGATTAAGAAAAAAAAAAAATCAATGAAAGCTTAACAAGGACATTATCTTTAAACGCGTTTTACTTAGAACTTGTAAACATCCACTTACATCCCTTTGCTTTTCACTGTCTCAATTATAAAATGCAATCTAATTCCGAGGAATAGCATTACTACAAGCATAAATACTTTTTAAAAGTAGATATAAACATTAAATAACAAACGATACAAATTTCGCTCGTTAAGCAAAAATTATTTTAAAAAGTACCGAAAAGTGTACGAAAAAAAGGAATATATATTTATTTAAAAAAATTATAATACATATTTTTACGCTACTTAATCAGGATGTTTAATCTATATGACATGAATAGCTACTTCTGTATGTATGTATGTCCGAGGTACACTTCAAAACTACTGGACGAATTTTAACCATTTTTTCACCATAGATAGCTACATTATCAGGAAGCAACTTAGGCTATAATTTATTACTAAAAAACTTAGTTTAAAAAAGTTACATAATGTAAAACAGTAAATTTCATCTAATTTCCGCATTAAATGATTAAATATAAAACCCACTGTTGCAAAAATTCGTTGCCTTACAGCAGCAATATTAATAGTAATCATGATGAAAGTTTTTAATCAAGGCTTCTCTGGAACAAACATGAGTTTAAAGTCATTTAAACATTTGGAAACTCTACTTTTTGCTCACTTAGGGAAACATAGTAGATACTTTTTTTTCTTTTTGTATGTGTGTATTATTTAATTAAATAAAGGGCACGGTTTTTTTAGTGATCTTTGTTTTTGTTAGTTCATATTTTGGAAATTCTTTAAATTTTTATATGCTTAAATTCGTGCTTTCGTTTCTAAATCAATAATCGTTCGTTCTTTTTACTTATTTCTATTTTACTTTTATAGGAAAGAAAGAAGCTCGATTTTTAATCACGTCAAATTGGTGTGTTTTGAGTTCTTTCAGTTAAAACAGAGAACGAAAAAAAGTAACGATTGTTTCTCACAATTATTACTGACCCAGGCAACGCCGGATATTTTTCCTAGTACATAATAATTGGTTATTAAGTTCGTTTCGGGACGAAATGCTTTCGAATAAATAGGTTATCTTTTGCCGTAAAACCCGTTTTTCTGCGTTGACACTTATGCTGCGGAAAAGTGAAATACTGGATTTCGTCGAAGACTTGAAGCGATATAATTTTGAAGTAAAATATACTTGACTTTCAGAGTAATTACTGTGAAGAATAACGTATGCTGAAATGAAAAATTCTAAAGAAATTTAAGGATTAAACTTATTCACTTTTTGGAAGGAAAGGGAAAAAAATATATCACTAAATTCTTATTAAGTTTTCGGGCGAAATGATTTCTTATTAAGAGGGCATCTCTTCGCCGCAAAACCCATTTTCTGTGTTGACAATTATGCTGCAGAAAAGTTAGATATAAGACTTTGTCAAAGACTTGGAGCTATATAATTTTGAAGTAAAATGTGCTTTACTTCCAGAATAACTACTGTGAAGAATAACCGATGCTGAAATTTTTAAGGATGCTATTGAAATTTAAAGGATAAAAGTTATTCAATTTTTAGAACACTGAAAGAAGAACTCCCTTAATTTTTCTCAAATTTTAGGACGAATGTCTTCTTATTAATAGGTTGTCTCAGAGGTTCCCAAACTGGGTGCCGTGGCACACAGGGGTGCCGCAGGAAGATGCATGGGGTACAGCGCAGTCTCTATGGTATCAATATATAGTGGTTGAACCAAATAACGCCATGCACACCAATAAGATTATTCCCCCGTTTTTAGATGTAGCACAAGAAAAATTTGCTAGATGATGACTTCATTGTAATCGGAACTGATAACTGATGATAAAGCTTTATAAACTTGCAGTTTGTCACCACGCAAAAGTGAATTCAAATTATTTCATAAGAGTATTATTCAAACTATTTGATCCTATTTTACAGTAAGTTGTGTTTCGTCGTGGTTCAGTAATGTTACTAGAGTAAAAAAAAAAGTTGTTTATTGTTCTTTGAAACCTAATTTATGTATAAAATACACCTCCAGCTCAGTCATTTCCAGCCGAGGACTGCAGTTTCGTGTTTATTATTACTCATTTTCCCGGCATAGGAAAGTGACTGAGCTGAAGATGGAAAACCTCTTAAAGAAGCCAAGAGAGCCAAACAAACTGGTAGCTAATAAAGAATTAGCACAGCCCAGACGAGTGACCGAAGCAGTGGTTCGGTTCAACTCAAAGATATATGGCAAGGCATGGTATATTCAGTAAATTACTGCCCATTAGCCAGGGCTAAGGCAGAAATGCATGAAATACACCTCCAGCTCAGTCATTTAAAGCCGAGGACTTCAGTTTCGTGCTTATTAGCACTCATCAGCCCGGCATAGGAAAGTGACTAAGCTGAAGATGGAAAACCTCTTAAAGAAGCCAAGAGTGCCAAACAAACTGGTAGTTAATAAAGAATTAGCTCAGCCCAGACGAGTGACCGAAGCAGTGGTTCGGTTCAACTCAAAGATTGATGGCAAGGCATGGTATATTCAGTTAATTATCGACTGAATAATTACGACCAAATACATAAATTAAAGTTTTTAATTTTAATTTATGTAGTTGGCAAATAGAACAAAAAAATTCTTGTATATCCTCATTTTGTCCTGTGATTTGAAAACCTAAAAAGGTTGATTGTAATCCAATAAAGCTATGTTTCGCCTTATTAGGATACCGAAGTATTGGATGGAGGATATGATGATGCGCTACGTACGCTGCATATATGCACACGAACTGTGACCATCAGTGACCAAAAAACAGAAAATAACGAATTATCTTGTCTCCCAACGTGACGATTGATCTTTCTCTGTTTTTATTGAAGTAAACATGAAATTTTTGATCGGTTTATCAATATGGTTTGATTAATTTTCATATTGCAAAAGTGTAATAAGTTTTTCTATTATTTTAGTCTGGTGGGACTTTTTGGCGATCTTTTTCTCCAAATTTGCACAAAGTAATTTTTAGTTTATAGTTGACCAAACTAGAAACATATGTTCCTTATCAGACCAAATCACCTTCCTTCGTTAAAGCTGTTGATAAATACAATTAAAGCATACATTTTTCACGTGGGATTATTTTTTCCTTTCTCTTTGTGAGTCGGCTGATGAATGTGCGAAAGTTGAACCAATTGGAGCCGAGATATTAGGAAGTGAGCTCGTTTGGCGCACTTACCCCATATGTATAGAACAGAGAAAGGTCAGGGTGCCGTTAGAAAGATCTAATACTTCAAATTTTCGAAAATCAGAAAAATTTGGTAGCCCCTGGGTTATAAAAGCGAAATACAGGATGTCAGAGTTGGAGCGATATAATTTTGAAGTAATACTATATGCTTTACTTTCAGAGTAATGGATCTGAAGAAAAACAAAATGCTGAAATTAAAAAAAATATATTGAAATTAAAAGGATAAGAGTTATTTAATGTTTGTTGGAACATTGAAGGAAAGAAAACCTCGCAAAATTCTTATACAGTTTTAAGACGAAATGCTTTCTTATTAAGAAGTTATCTATATGCCGTAAAACCTGTTTTTCTGCTTTGATACCTATGCTGTGGAAAAGTGAAATGCATGACTATATCAAAGACTTGGAGCGATATAATATTGTAGTAAAATGTGCTTTACTTTCAGAGTAATTAATCTGAAGAATAACAAATGCTGATATTAATTTTTTTTTAAATTTAAAGGGTAGCCATTTTCCCGGCATAGGAAAGTGACTGAGCTGAAGATGGAAAACCTCTTAAAGAAGCCAAGAGTGCCAAACAAACTGGTAGCAAATAAAGAATTAGCGCAGCCCAGACGAGTGACCGAAGCAGTGGTTCGGTTCAACTCAAAGATATATGGCAAGGCATGGTATATTCAGTAAATTACTGCCCATTAGCCAGGGCTAAGGCAGAAATGCATGAAATACATCTCCAGCTCAGTCATTTCCAGCCGAGGACTTCAGTTTCGTGCTGGCTATTTTCCATTTTGGAGCATTGAAGGAAAATAACCCTACTAAATTCTTATTCAGGTTTTGGGCAAAATGCTTTCTCTTTGCCGTAAAACCCGTTTTTTTGCGTTGACACCTATGCTGCGCAAAAGTAAAATACAGGGCGTTGTTAAAAACTTGAAGCGATGTAACTTTGATTTAAAAATATGCTTTAATTTCAGAATAATTACTGTGAAGAATAAAATATTTTAAAACTAAAACTCTTAGGAAGTTCAAGGATCAAAGGCATTCAATTTTTTAAACACCAAAGAAAAAATAATTCACCAAATTTTTATTAAGTTTTCGGACGAAATTCTTTCTTATTATGGTAGGCGAACACGGTAACTATTTTTTTTCTTCAATATTCTTTGCACCTCTCTAAAACTTTATAAGATTATTAAAAATGACATAAATAACACATTTTTACTAATCATTTGAAGAAAAAATAATTTCCTACAGTTCTTTTAATAAAAAAACATATTTTTAGAAAAAAAAATTATCATTTCCTTAACACTTCCCGTGCATTCACTCTTTCATATTTTTAAAAACTTTTTGTGTCGATCTCTTCGTTGGATACTAGAGAGGGATATGACTCTCCGATTTTTAAACAATTAACTAAAAGCAGGTTTTACGGTAAATGTTTGAAAATTTCCACCGAAAAACGTGCTTTTTGCCCTATAAGTTTAATTGATAATTATTTCAAAACCACATATTGCATGTAAATTAACTTTTCAAAGTTTATAACACAAAAAAAGTTCAAATACCATTTTTGCTAAGTTTCAAATTTTTAGAGTTTATCCTTTTTTCGTTACAGCTGTTTGCTTAAATCAAAACTTTGAAAACGTCGTTACGAGAAAATCAAGAAAGAAAAAGTGAATTTCAGTTATAAGCAGCGCATTTGAGTTAACTAAATTTCTTCTAGTTTTCTCAATAATTCACCGATTTAAAAACAATTGCTAATTTAGAAAGAACACTGGGACTCTCTAAATTTCTTAAAATCTTTAAATCGATTTTTTTCCGAAAATTAGGGTGTTCGCCTACCTCAGTCAGAGATTTTCTCTTTGCCGCATAACCCATTTTTCTGCGTTGACACTTATGCTGCGAAAAAGTGAAATACATTGTCAAATACTTGTAGCGATATAATTTCGAAGTAAAATATGCTTTACTTTCGGAGTAATTACTCTAAAGAATAACATATGCTGAAATTGAAAAATCTATTGAAATTTAAAGGATCAAAATTATTCAATTATTTGAACACTGAAGGGAAAAAAGCCTACCAAATTCTTGTTCAGTTTATGGACAAAATGCTTTCATATTAAGAGGCATCTCTTTGCCGTAAAACCCGTTTTTCTGCGTTGACACATATGCTTCGAAAAAGTAGAATGCAGAATACTGTCTAAGTCGAAGCGATATAATTTTGATTATCAAATATGCTTTATTCAAATTAATTACTGTAAAGAATAAAATATACTGAAATTAAAAATGCCGTTGAAATTTAAATGGTCAAAATTATTTAGTTTTTAAAACATCGATGGAAAAAAAAAATCGGCAAATTCTTTTAGAAACGAATATTTGAAACATAATAATAAACTTTCGCATCTGTAAAATGGTTTCAGTTTGTAAAAACAGACGAAACGTGTTTCATAAAAGCAAGAAAAATGAATAAACGCTCATCTGTTATTTTAAACACAATTATTAAGTTGCTACAAGCGAGAAAAAAAGTACTGTAGTTTCTGGATACATATCTATAGTTGGTGATATTTCCCAATATAAGTGGCATATTTTGATAAGAAATTAATCTGAAAAATATTTCTGCAACAAAACAAAGCAGGCAATTAAATTTGAAATACAGAGATAAGAATTACTTTTGAAAGGAAAAGCTAACAAGTAAGTTTAAAACAAAAAACTACGATTCAAATTTGATACGCAAAGCTAACAATTAGATTTTAAACACAAAGTTAACAGTTGAATCAAAGCGCAATTGTGTTTTTAAGCAAAGCTTCAGAATGTACTTAATAATTTTTCTAACTACTGTTTTTGTAAAATACTGTAGCCTGAATCTTTTCTGGAATTAATATTACTTAGTTTTTCGACCAATCTTTTTGAAATAGGTGTAAAAGTTTTTAGTTAAAACCTTAAATTGACGTCATAAACTTCTATTGAATACGTAAAAACAATAGCAGGCGTAAATTTTTGAAACATAAAAAAGGTGCTCTTTTCAGAATACTGCATAAATTTTCACTTTTTCAAATCTCCTTCACAGCATGAATGGTGCAAATACTTGAGTTATTTTTAAAATAGCATGTCCTATTGTGTTTAAACCTTTGAAAATTAACTGTTCCACTGTAATTTAAATTCGTAAGCATCTGCAATGAATATGTTCTACAAAACTAGAAACTACAAACACTTAAAATTTTTATCCAAGCAAGCGTTTTAACATATTGAATTATCCTCACAATTCTAGAGCGAACTAAAAAAAATATTTTTGTGTGGTCAAATATGTCGTTCTCGTTGACTTTGGTTTTCGATTTACTCTGATATGACAGGAAGCAAAGGAAGTTCCTCTTTCGTTTCATTCTCTGGGTAGCTTGATTAGCAGGGGGAAAGGAACAGATTGAAAGAAGAACCCGATTCTAAAAGGAGAAACAGAATGATCGTGTATGTGTGGAAATATACGTTTGCTCATTTTAATTTTTCAAAAAACTGTAACGAAGAAAAGAGCTTGCAGGAGGTGATTTAAGAGTTTTCCTTTGTATTGTTAATTCATTTAAGAACTATTGAAGTCAATATTTTAGATTAAATGATTGATGTTTAGAGATGCACACTATAAGGAAGAATAAAGATAATTTAGTAAAAATATTTATAGATTGTTAATAAATTAAAATTGCATGACATTTAAATTTTAGTTCATCTAAACCTATTTAAACAATAACTTTAATATGTTGCTATAAAAAAAGTACTTATTGGTACGACCAATTAAAAACAAGAGACACATTTCATAAACTAAAACTTTAATACAGTAAGAGTCAATTTTGATAGATGAGTCTTAGAAAACAGGAGGTGAAAAAAAAAAAAAAAAAAATAGAACATGAAAATCAACCAGCATAGTAACTTGGAACAAAGAATTTGGCCTGGCATTAATAACTATCTTCAAGAAAGCTTGGTTCATCACTTTTCAGTTTGGTCAACTGTTCGGATTCGTTTTAAGCTCATTTTTCATTTAATTACGCTTTAGTTATGTGCTCTGTTTGGTTTTGTATTTACTCATCTTTCATTAAATTTAACGAAAGTATTTTCATGTGACATTGGCATGAGTTCTTTCCTGACGCTAATGTATAAAATACACATTAGTGCAAAAAGTAATTTTAAAAGTACTAAAAATACTTTTTTAGCCTCAAAAAAAAAAAAAAAAAAAAAAAAACTGTGCAGCTGCTTTACGGCTTTGAGAATAAAAGAAGTGTCGTGTTTATGTAATTGCTTTATGTCTGTTTAGTCTCAAATGCAATGCAAATATATCAATTCTATTTTTGGTGCTAGTTACATGTTTTAAAAATTCAAAAAAATCAATGTTTTTAAAGTAAATAAAGCATGTGATATTCATCATGGTTGTGATATTCATTTTTTACTGGTTTTTGAAAACTTGATTTAACGTAATGCTATTTGCAAATTCTCTATCGTATTTATTGAAATGTGTTCATTTAGTTGTATTTGACACATTCGTTTAGGGTAAACTGTAAACTAAATGATCTGAGCTCTTTTCTTCGCTTAGGCTCTCTTCACACTGGTGAACGTCCCCTTCCCCCTGACATTTTCGTCCCCTACCAAGATTGGAGTAAACACGTTGATGAAAAGTATCTTATGTGCCAAAAAAGTTTTTATGAAGGCAAACATGGAGAAACATAGGTATATTGCCGTCAAAGAACCTCGTGGAAAACGCAAAATGTGTTTCTGGCAAAGAACGGAAAAAAAAAAAAAAGAAAAAAGTAGAAGAGAGAGAGGGAAAAAAATGTGATGCTTGTTTGGAGGCTTGAAAACTCAATCTTACATTTGCGAATTCAATATTTTATCTATAAAAATGCACAATTTATGATGTTTTTATTTAATGCAATTTTTCATTCGCATTTATTTTAATTACCACGTTTTAAACCCATTGTTGCCTCTTTTAGAATATTTGTTAGAGAGGGGATAAAACTAGGATGACAATTTTCAATTCTGGTAAAACTGCATTCTTTTAAAACTTTTTTTCTTTATCGTAAAACAAACTGCGCTTAATGTATTTAAGCTTAAATGACATGTTGCAGGCTTAGTTGAAGGTGCTATATAAATGTTTTTAGATTAATTAAGTGTAACATGCGCTAATCAGGGCCCAAAACGCTTACTGGGGATGAAATATAGCGCCTTTACCCTACATTTATTCTTTTTGAACAAAAGTAAAAGAACGTACAACTTCTTCCTTCATCTCAGAAATGATGGCTCTATTTTACTAGGATATCATTCCTGATCATAAAAAAACATACAGGTCAGAACTCCTCCAAATCCACCACGGCAAACGGAAGTGGCGGAGCATGAAGCCAGCGCGGAATGCTTTGCTTTGGAAATTTCCAACCAACCTCATTGAATATCAGAGTGCGGTCATCGTGGACTCTCTCCCCAGATGCTCTCATCCCCCGCTTTTCATAACTCCCGGCAGCTTTCGCGCCAAGTGCCATCCGCAACCCCCAGATCAACAGTTCGTGGATTCCCCCTCCCCCTCCACCCCCACACTTCCCTCGGCTCGTTAACATAAAGCATCACTTCCCTCTGGTCTCAGGCGAAGCTTTGAATTCAGCTGGGCAATCTTCTTCTGCGGACTGGGTCATCGCCAGGTAAATCAGGTGGCTATTCGAGGGGAATTTTCTTTCAGGGAAGGAGGGATCTTGTGCAAATAGAGGAAAGGTTTGAGGTCCATGCTTATTTCTTATTTCCTTCTCGCTGGTTTTTAAGTAGTCATGGACATTTTTCGTTCTTGGAATTTTAAAGGTGTGCTTGCAGTATTAACCCCCTCGTTATAGAATTGAGAAATAATAGGAAATATATGTATTTTTACCATTTAATTGATTCAGAATGTACGTATTTTTGCTACTTAATGGATTAGAAGTGCAATTTCATTTTTACCACTTAATAGATTCAAAATGCTACTGTATATATATATATATATATATATATATATATATATATATATATATATATATATATATATATATATATATATATATATATATATATATATATATATATATATATATATATATATATATATATATATATATATATATATATATATACATATATATATATAATATATATTATGTTGTTGACGCGTGAAACCTGTTTAGTTTTTACAAACTAATTTTACAGGAAAAAACACACATGAATGAACAAAAGACTGTGCAACGTTTCCTTCGTTTTCGCCGTTCAATAATTTTATTCAATTCCTTTAATTTTTTTAATTTAAAAGTGAAATTTACTTAAAATTGTTTGCTCTACCCGCCAAAAATATTGTCATTACATGCGATTTCCATCCTTATAAGATGTCAGTGTCTGAGAAGGTTAGTAGCATTTTGATTCCCTTGCAGACAGTCTGAAATGAATCGGATTACCCTACAGGGATATTCCGCCTATGTCTTTTTCAAAAATAACCTTGCAGTTCAAAATGAAACAGATTACCCTTAAACATAACCCTGTAAGTTTTGCTTTCAAAATTTGAAACAAACTAATATTCACCGAAAATAAAAATGGAAATTAGTGTTGCCGCATTACAAGTAACTTATTTAGTGCGATTAAAGTATGATTAACTTAGGAAAATAAATATCTTTTTGCGGAGAAGTAAATGGCAATCAACAGCAATTTTTATTGTTGTTTGCCATTTGCGGTTAACATAGTTTTTGTTCAACAGCGCATCAGATATCAAAATAAAACTTTACAGAATACATTAATTTAAAATGTTCAACGTATCACATGAACTTATCCATACAAAGGTATGATTGTTTATAACTTATTTGTTTGAAACGTAAATATTTAGAATGATGAATAATAAATGCAGAATGTAAGAATGAAAAAAAAAAAGTTTTTTTTTTTTTTTTTTTTTTTTTTTTAAGTGAAAGAAAAGTAAAAAAAAAAAAAAAATCATAATGCCAATACCTGAACAAGGAATACCGACAAAAAATGCTGTAAATTTGACTCAAAACAAATATGAAATAATGTGAGTTTGCAGATTTTTCGAAGTATTTTATTGATTGTTTTGGATTAAAAGATTTTAGAAATTCATTGATGGGACATTTCGTGCTGTTTGAAATAGGGGAAAAAAATTGATTGATCCTAAGCATTTATCAACGCTTTTATTTAATCAACACTTGATACACTATCAACACTTTTTTACTTATTAACATCTTTTTTTTTTACCTGTTAAAATTAGTTAAACATTTTATTATTTTTCTTTATTTAACATCGACGTAGATTATATTAGTTGTTGAGTGCAAAATTGATCATGCCTATACGAGGAGGAAAAAAAAAGATTAATACGATTTTTGCTCATTATTTCCTTTTCTAAAAGGAATACTAATGTTCACTTCGAAGATGTCTTCCGTGGGTTCCTTACATCATTCATAGCATCTTAAAAAAGTCCTTGTTGCATTTAAATAATAAAAATATTGCACTTTGTACAAATTATACTATTATCTTCCTATGACTTGATAGTAGTTAAAAAGATGAGCAATTTATTCTAGGAAGAGCCGTGTAGCTGAAATAGCTGGACTCCCCCCCCCCTTGAGAGCTATATGAAACATCATGAACATTAAGAAAATCATGAATCGGGGTTAAAAAATAAAAATACTCGCAAATACTATTTTGTTTTATGCATTCAGTACTTATTCATTAACGTTTTTAAGAATTGAGATGTGCTTTTTAAAGCATATTTTACAAGCTAACTAGTAGCAAAATCAGAATCAATGATTAGATTAAAACAGGTTCTGATACTTTAGATTTTGTATTAACTATGCCTAAAACCTAGGCCTGAGAAATTAATAACGTCAAGAATTCAAGGAAAAAAAAAACTCAACATTAAGTAAGAACTATACAATTAAACTAAAAAAACGTAGGTGAATTTTCTTTAATTCAAAAAGTTGTAGAAAGTCAAAGTAATAATAATAAAAAAAAACTTTGCCATGACAACAAATAAATTTTAATAACATTGGAATAAAATAAGCAAAACTTGAGATTTAGTACATTGTTAAAACCGGCAAAAATTAAATGTTATGTTTTAAATTATGATAACAGATAAAATATTACGATTTGCATCATTGTTGAATGATATATTAGTGGTAAAAATTTCTCAAGTAATAAAAATCAACTGATAATGACAAAACGTATTATAAAAAGCAAAAAAAAAAAAAAAACTATTTTAGACCAGTTTCTGCCATTCATTTAAATCTACCTCTATAAAGATAACAATTTATAAAAACATAAAACAGTCATGTGAAGTACTCTTTTGTATAAATCCGAAGTAATAGCTTGAAACTTTAAAATTATAATTCATCAAATAAAAACAGTTTTACAACTATAAAACTTGGCAGGTATACAATGCTTAACCATAAATACCACCGATTTAAATTTCAGACGACATATTTTGTTTTATACCAGCCCACAAAGTAATATTATTAGTTTAATATTTATTATTTTCTACAAGCATTTTATTTTATTTTCCCAAAACGCAAAGATTTTAAATGGAAAATTTTGCAATATTATCTATCTTGTAAAAGCATAGTGCATTTTATTAGATTCTTAGAGATTTCACTATGTTTTCCGAAATGTGTACATAAGTCATCAACTTTTCAAACAAAATCTTTAAAGAGTATTTAAACGAAGTCCACTATTGAAAAGCGTAGATAATCCAGCTCACGTTTATTGACAGCTGCCCCCCCCCCACACGATCTTCTTTGTCATAACAGAGCAGAACGACCGAACGAGATAGCCAATGCATCCAGTGAGAACCCGAAAAATAAATAGACGAAGAGGAAGAAGGGGGAAATGAAAATAAGAAGCAAAAAAGGGGAAAATCTTGGGATTTCGGGGCCAGTGTATGTTTTGACAGGCCCAGGAAGTGCTTCGGCCAGTCACGGGTGAGCGACTCAGGGTGATGGAAGAAGGGCCCCATTGAAGAGGCCCCCTCATCCATCATGCTGTCGTAGGGGCACCTGACACCCGTCTCACACTGGACGCGCCCCTGCCCCGCACTCCCGCGCCCTTTACGCAAGAAAGGGGTCGTCTAAAAATAGCCTAAGACCAATCGAATCAATAAGCAAGACACAAAAGACAGAGACTGTCTAAAATTTACTTTCCCAGTTTAAGACAAATAAAAGTGAAACCAATGCTATATTTTTAATTTTATAAAAATATTATTAGTCATTACCAAAGTTTTTGACTACATCTCCAAAAGTAAACTTTAACGCAAAGAATTATAATTTGTTTTTTAGAAATAAATTCTCTAAAGGGAAAAAAGCCTGCTCAATAAGCAAGGAACAAGACAGAGGCGGTCTAAAATTTACTCCAGGTTCAAAACAAATAAAAGTCAAACTAACACTGTACTTCTAATCTCATTTGAAGCATACTGTAATGAAGTTATATTATTTAAAATTATTTTTACGCAATGATTTCTAATTTATGTAATTTAATTTCACGCATAAACAAAAGACAAAGACTGTCTGAAATGTCTTTTTTTGGTGACAAATAAAAATCAAACTCATACTTAACCTGTAAGTTTATTACTACCACATTACAATGAAATTACGCAATTTTAACTTGTTGTTACCTGATTAATTTTTAATTTACGTAATTGTATTTTATGCATAAGTAAGAGACAGATAGTCTCTCTCTCTCTCTTTCTCTCTCTCTCTCTCTCTCTCTCTCTCTCTCTCTCTCTCTATATATATATATATATATATATATATATATATATATATATATATATATATATAAATTATTTCAGAGTTTTTATGCTGAAGCTCATTAGTTTCATCTTGCACATCTGTACAACACTGTAGAACTATGTAGAAATTTCTTGGTGTGAGAGAAATTTTACGGTTAAAATAAATATTTTAAATGATTTTCTTGACGCAAAATGTTATGCAAATTGAACCAGATCACAATAAACAGTAATCAAGATTTGAGTCAACAAGGAGGTTAATGTTATTAATTTCTTTTAAAAAAAGTAACCAAGGGGCAATAGAGTTTTAATTTTTAGTAAAACTAACTGTTGGAGTTGATATTGAAATAACCCAATTTTAAAACTAAATGATAACAAATCATATTCTTAGCGACGTATTCTTAAAAAACTCAATTCCAGAAATGTTTGAAAATGCTTCTAAACACCTTAATCTCACTTATTATTTTTAATGAATGGGCAATTAGAGGGGAGTAGGTATCACATTCCAATCTAAAAAAAGAAAAAATATATATATATATAACCTCCTAAATGATGCCATCTGAAATTTTAATAATTCAAAGTGATATTTATTGTTGATAATCCATAGAAATTCTTGATATTAATCAGGATAATTGAAAACTTGGAGAAAACAAAATTGCAACAAACTTTCAAAGTTATCAATTAATGAGAATCTGTGTAATTGCAAGTTTGAGGGACGCACAACAGTTGAAAACTTTTAAGGTATTAATTGATAACAATGAGGAGAAAACCGTATTTTACAGCAGAAAATTGTAGAACATTTTTGAAGATAACAGTTGATAATTTTCAGCATTATTATTAGTAGAACTTTTGGTGTCCCTCCAGTTTCGTCTAAACGAAATTTTATTTTCCCTGTTTTCCAGTTTCAGTGATACCTTTTGATATATTTAAGAATGGAGGAAATTTTAAATTTCGGGGGTAAACCGAACTTTTAGTTAAAATGAATCTCGAGAAGATTCGGTTGTCTCAACAATGTCTTTTTACTTTCTTTTACAAAAAAGGAAGTATTGTATTGTACTGCGCTATAGTTTATTCTTGTATCATTGTTAGAAAATAATTACTGCTCTTTCAAAATCCACAAATAAGGATTGTGTTTTTTACAAAAAAATCTAAAACTGTATGATGCATTTTTCAGCATGAAAGTATAAAATTTCATACATTTTATCAAAGTTTGCAACTAATTTTAAGAATTTAATTTTGCTTTATTAGAATATTCTTAACACATTCAATGTTCAATAAGAACCAAACTGAAGAATCAGTTTGCACCAGACTGTTGTCGAAGGAAACCTTGACTCGAAATTACAGTACATGGTATGATCCTACGTCAAGGAAACCAAAAAAACTGCTAAGCAAAATTTTCCCTAATATACCATTAATCAGCAAATTTTATGAAAAACACAACATTGAAACTGGGGAAAAAAAAAGAAAAAAAATCGACGAACTTAACGAGTTTTTTGATATATATATATGAAATTAAAACCGGGAGAGAAAAAAATGGAAAATGCTAAGCACACTTTGTCTCATATTTTCATAACGCACAACGGTAGACAACGCACTCCCCATAACTCGTCATTCAAAACTCAATGGAGAGAATGGATCATGATCATTTAGAAAGATGTGGTTGGCTGTCAGATGGTGAGTGGGTGGGTGGTGGTGGTGGTGGGACTAATCCCCATCTGGGATAGTGAAACTAGACCAGATTCATTAGACCGAAAATGTCTCAGAAGTCCAAAACAGCAGACGAGTATTATACAGGACAGAAATTCAAATTGTTTTACCTTTTACCCAAGAGGCTGCCTACAAATCATGTCACGCTTTTAGGGGGGAGGAGGCTCCGTGAAATTGTGACAGTTTGTGAAAAGGAACAGGGAGGGAGTAACAAGAAGTGTGACATCACGTATTTTTTAAGGAATAAGTTTATTAATATATAGCTTGACATGTGACAAGGGGGAGGGGGGTGTAAGGTGAACAGTAACACTTTGTGACAAAGGGGGACGGGGTCAAAAATGTTGAAAAAAAAAATGTGACATCGTTTGTGTGTGTGTGTGCGTATGGACAGCCTCTAATGGTACAACTTTGATTTCCTGGAGGATTTAAAAATAGTAACAGATTAAAACATTACATTAGAAAATAATCCCTCAAAAACTTTACAAACTGGGGCTAAAAGTTATGTCAAATGATTTTTTTTTTTTGAATTTAGTGTTGCTTATAAAATTGTTCTGATGTTAAGATTTATCAAAAAAAAAAAAAAAAGACATAGCAAAATATCATCTGGTAAATAACTACAGCAGTCTTAATCAAAAAAAAAAATATAAATCTTGTAAATCTCATTTTACTAAAGATATGAAGCAACAATAAATAATACTTATTAGTGAAAAATTATGAAACTACTATGATTAAAAATGTATAAGAGAAGAAATACGCGTATTTGTGTATTGAGAAATAACTTTAATTACACTAATAAAAGTCAAATTTGTGAGTTCTTACATGGTTCTTGAAAGGAAAATAAAGCTCAAGATATTTAAAAGCAAAAAAGAACTAAAATTTATCAAAGTTCTTGTTTCTAATGCCTTTAATTGTATTCGGACTTTGCTCTAAAGAAGATTAATGAAGTCTATGGAAAAAGAGATTTAAGAGTCTCTAAACTTTTATTTAAATTTTAAATAATCCGGAAGGAATAAGGAAAGCTTAAGGGAAAAGTTTCGACCAATTTAATACTTAATTAATTGATGAATTTAAAAAGCTTGTGGCTTTAACTAAGAAGCAGCAAAGATTCTTCAAAAAGACCAATCCATTGGAGAACATTTCGTAGAAAACTAAATAAATGCGCTAAAGACTTAAAACTTCACAAAGTAGAAATTAGTCCGTGTGTAAGAGAATACGAGAACAACTATAGTTGCCGTTCGAATTGTTTGCTGTTGGAAAAACTAGTAATAACAAGAAAGACCTGCAAATGAGTTAATTAATTAACAGATTTGCAAAGAATTCCTGAAAAATAATGAAGAACAAATTCCAATTGGCAATAAAACAATTTGTGAAAACAAAGTCGCGCGCATAATAATAGAAAAAAAAATCATTGAATTGTTGAAAACGCAGAACTACACGACGCATTGGATTTTGCAATAAATGAAGGAATGAAGTTCGAAGTGTGTGTGTGAAGGGGAGGGGGAGTATAGAAAGCTTCATTATCGACTGGGAGGATTGAAACGACCTACTAATAGGTCGCCGTCCTGTTGTCATGGCAACGCATTTCCTCCACACCTCCACCAGCCTGTCTTTTTTCTCTTTTTTCGCTATTCCTTCTCTTAACCCTTATGGATCTGGATTGCTGAAGTGATTCCTTCCCCCAAATCGGCGCCATACGATGAAGGTGTTACGCCCCTGTATTTTCTGCCCCCCTCCCATTCTCACTTCAGGGGGCGGCTTACCTCTAACGAGGCCCCGCTGTCGCCCTTAAAGGCGGATAATAAGGCCGTAAGGGTTGAAGGGAGTACAGGCTTTCACTAGAGCAGAGTCGAACGAAAAAAAGAGAAAAATCTAATGTACAGATGAATTTAGGTTCCTCAGATGACAAGCAAGCGGAGTAGTAGCTACTATCACTATTGATCACACCTCACATGTAGAATTTGTCTCATCAAGCGCGTGATTCTGAAGTTAGAGTTAGTGATCTCGTTTGTGTCAATCGTAGCACACGTCAAATGCAGGCCGACGACGGAACGAATTAAAGATTTTTAAGAAAAAAGCAGAAAAAAAGTCTACTATCATTCTTCACTGCATATCACACATTATACTGTCTTGAAAAAGTGTAGCACAAATTTCTCAAAAGCGTAAATGTTACGAATACTGAATCTTTGAGAGTCAAAAATTAAAAGCCATTAGAATCACACACAGTTCATTCCGCTTAATGAAATAGCCAATTTGTTACAAAATGTTATTCTAATTAGCGGGATATTCCTTATGCGGGATCAAAATAGCTAGTTACAGCCAAGGACAGCATTTCAGCATTTCATTCGAGGGTCGAGTTTTTTTAAATATGAATTGCCTCAGTATGGAACAAAACACATATTGGCTAACAGCAAGTAATCATGATATAGGGGGAGTAGTTAAGGAGCCCCCAGAAAAAGTATCTGTTAATGTGAGATGTTTTTTTCAAAAATAGTATGCATTTTTAAAGAGTATCTATATGCCTCTCAATGCCTCTATGTTGCTCAATGCATACTATGCATTGAGCAACTGAAATGTGTTTCTAACAGAAGAAAGTGATGATCAATCATTAAATAGACACACTTAAAATATGAGCGTAACGATCAATTTAAAATACTAAGGTATTTTCTTGTAAAAATCATGCAGCTACACCAATGCACGGGCCTCTCATAACCATCATTACACGGAGCGCACAAGAACGAGATATTTAGACTATATGAGGAAATTACGTCTTTAGATAAAATTAACCATGATTCTTCAGTTTTTTCTCTGTTCTGATAATGCCGGTAAAGGCTTGATGAATTGCCGATAATTTAAAATTCGGGAAACACTTGCTCATGTCTGAAAATGTGTCGAGTTTCATCAACCATTATGGAGTACCAGCAAGATTGTTTTTCTTGAACATTGATTTGCAATTTGCGTAAATTGAATTTGCTCATTTTTTATCTTTCCTCTCGAAAAATTTGGGGGTGAGACCGCACTCATTCGACCCCCCTATTTGCCTCCCCTGGTTACAACAGACATGGAAAATTCATTACATTAAGTGGCATATTCTTTTAACCGATATTCCATTAAGCGAGGTCAACTGTATTTGAAATCACTCGAATGGATTACACTGGCCTTAAAAAGTTAAGGTACAACCGTTTTTTTGCGGATAATTTGCAAATGAATGAATGTAGAAACAAAAATATTTGGAGGATATGTGCATTAAATAGTTTTTTATTGAATGTGTCATAGAAATTTGTATGAGTGTATTGCAAAAACTGTTTATAGCAAACAAAAAAAAAAAAAAACAAAAAAAAAAAAAAAAAAAAAAAAAAAAAAAAAACAATCTTTTCGAAAAAATCCATTCTTGGAGGGGGAAAAAAAAAAACGAACATCACAGTGTTATGTAGTAAAATGTCATAGAAAGTATACAAAAATGCGTTCTAATAATGTATCCCCACCTAACTTAAATGCATTGGAGGCATTGATTTTTCGTTAATCAATGCCTCCGTTCGTTATTAAGTTTTCGGTTAAATAATCGTTCCGTTATTAAGCTTTCGGACACTGGAATATGAAGCAAAGACCAGACACAGAGTAAGCCTTGTTCCAGTTCATGTAAAGACCTTGGAGGAGGATTTAAAGCAGCAACCTGTCTACCAAGATAGTCCCAAAGATGTTCTATCGGATTCAGGTCCGGAGATCGAGCTGGTCATTCCATTCATTCCTAACTCTGATCGTCAAGATACTCCTCAACAATCCGAGCTCAGTGAATTCGTGAATTGCCATCTATCAGAATGAAGTCATTACCATTAGCACTAGCATATGGGCGGACATGTGGATCAAGGATCTCATCCCGATATCTCAGGCCAGTCAGAGTTCATCCATGGAACATATGCCGGTCAGTGTGACCACCGAGGGAGATCCCTGCCCAAAACATGATTTCACCACCTCGATAACTATGTCTTTCAACAGTGCTGGATTGATGGTATCTAGTGCGCTATTTCCCCCAGATCAATACATGCCCTGAATCACCCTATAATGTAAATCTGGATTCGTCTGTGAACAGCACACACCGTAGCTGTTCTGCAGGTGTTGTAGCACGTGGTCGCCCTGGAACAGGTCTTCTGGACACAGAATCTTCGGATTGGTGTTAATCTCAAAGTCGCTGAACAACACTAAGGGACACAGAGACGTCAAGCAGCATTAGTCTGCGACAATCCCATTTACATCCATCCAACTGCCCGCCACCTTAACGAATCGGGTAAACAACGTCTCTGAGACGTTTTCAAAACTCTATTGACTATTGTCACGGAAACTGACAACAACAAATGAAAATCAACACAAATTACACACAAAAGTACGAAAGCTTAATATTTGCATATTTTTTTTTCTCACTCATAAAGATATGTTCGTTACCATAAAATAAAAGTGTTAGCTATCGTTTTTTTTATAAACGTTTTAAAGTTCGTTATTATCATTCATGCAAACTATGCATTTTATTGTTACTGCCATTTTGTTTTTAGGTGAGCTTCGAAAAACATGCTGTACCTTAACGTTTTGAGACCAGTGTATTTAAAAAAGGGCGTAAGTCCAACGGAAATCCATTGGACTCTCGTCCTTTCTGAAATAATCGATTCACTTATACAACATGATACACTCCTCTTAAACGTGAAAGCAAAAAAAAAAAAAAAAAGAAAAGAAATCTTAAATTGCAGAAATTTGTTAACTATAATTCTAAATCATTTGGAACGAAAACCTTGCCATAGCAAAGATGTAACTTAAGTGAAATACCGCAAGAAGGACAGGAAATGTAAATTTCTCCGCAACACTAAAATATTAAAGATTTACTTTTGTTTTAATTTTTCACAAATCTACTCTGAAAAGAGAAATGCTTAATTTTGCAACCTGTTATTCTATACTTCTCACACGTTTTCAAGGCAGCATAATGTGTGATATGCAGTGAAGAATGATAGTGGATTTTTTTTTTTTTTTTTGCTTCTTTCACTAAAAAATTTAATTTGTTCCTTTGTTCCAGTGCGTTTTAAATGTGCTACAAGTGATACAAACGTACAAAAATATGCATAACTTATTTGTTAAATTAATATTTATTCCCTTTACCAATCACGAACTTTTATGACTATCTTCGAAAGAAATACGAGAGTGCTACATTTTTAAGTAGCCAAATCAATATTTCATTTTTTCGCATATAAGTATACTTATGAGTTGAAAGAATTTCCCACCAATTAAGGTTCTCTGCTCTGGCGTTAGGTGTCGCCACCGATTATTAGTTGTGATCAAGAACACTAGTTAGTTGTGAACGTGTCATGAGTCATGTCTGCTGTATTGCCGTTTGGAAGCCGTTTCTTAGAATGACCCTAAAAATCTCCCTCGCTAAATTTTAATACTAAATCTAATACACTGGTGTGTAAAAATTAAGGACGAGACGGTTTTTTCAATATAACTTTGTACAAAAGCTTTCCAAATCAACACATTTAATACCGTAAGATCCCCATTACGTAAGGACATGTGTAATGTAAGCAACACTTACTAAAAGAGAAATCAGAAGGATAAAAAGAAGCTTTATTGAAAAAAGTAGCATGGAGCGCAATGCGACTGAAGGCCGAAACATCCCTGTGATGGGTGTCCAGCAAGAAACATCCGGTTTTTAGTAGGGGATATGATCTCCCCCGACTGCTAGGCAGGTTTCACAGCGTCTGCCCATGCTGAGAATGAGGATGTCAATGAGTTGTTGAGGCATTGCTGCCCATTCGTCTTGCAGCGCCAATCGAAGCTCCAGAGTCGTTACTGGTGGAATGGTACGAGCTGCCAAGCGTCTGCCTAGAAAATCCCATACACGCTCGATGCGATTGAGATCCGGAGATCGTACCGGCCAATCCATACGTTCAATATTCTCATTCTCTAAGAGCTGTTCGGAAGCTACTGTGCGATGACATGGTGCATTGTCGTCCATGAAAAGGAACTGCGGACCCATAGCACCTCTAAAAAGACGCACATATGGAAGAAGAATCTCGTTACAATAACGGGTCCCGTTAACTGAACCTGCGTCGAAGATGTGAAGGTCTGTACGACTACCAAGCATGATGCCTCCCCAAACGAGAACACCGCGACCTCCATACCTGTCCCTTTCAATGATGTTCGAGGGATGATTGCGACTTCCCCGCTCTCTCCAGATGAGTATGCGATGAGAATCGCTACTCAGACTGAATCTGCTCTCATCTGTAAAGAGTACTCGTCCCCATTCATTGTCTCTCCAATACCGGTGTTCCCGGCACCACAGAGAACGCCTTCTCCGATGGGCAGGCGTTAGAGGTACACACCGTATAGGCTGTTGTGCAAACAGACCACCACCGTGCAGTCTTCTGGCCACGGTATCGGTCGTCCAGTCGCCTGTGTCGTGTGTCTAGCGATTTCTCCCGCTGTCTGCCCGCCTGTTTCTTCTGGCCTGTAAGACAATATACCGGTCATCTGCGGCTGTGGTTCCTCGTGGACGACCACTACTGAACCCCCGAATAGCTGTTCCTGTAGTTTGAAATTGTCTCCAAAGTCGGGAAACAATGCTGTGAGCAATTCCGAATTCTGCAGCCATACTTGTCACACTGAGGCCTTCCTCCAACTTCCCAATGATTCGACCTCGGGTAAAAGCATCCAGATGTCGTCTAACAGATTGATTATTCGCCATTTCTCGCTGAGGCAGCAACTTGGTGTGATTTTAACTGCTATACGGCGCGCAATCTCTTTGCCAGAAATACTGATCTTACACCGACAACATGCTTTATACTACTCAGACACCCCCCCATTACTTCTGCCTGCATATCTGCGCATGTGCTACCGTACATCACCTTACTTAATCTACTGATTGGTCTTTCTGTCCGCTCTGCCTCTTCGTTCAGCTGATATGCTAATTTTTCGACTTCGTCCTTAATTTTTGCACACCAATGTACATAAAAATCTCTTGTCACCGTGTTAATGTTTGAACTTTTTCGAAACGGCACGACCGAATTTTATGAAATTTTTATTTGAAGTACTTGGCAGATATAAGAATAGATAGTATATTTCTTACCGCTAAATCATGGTGTCCCTATCCAGAACTTTTTTTTTGAAAATCAGTGTAAAAACCATTGTTAAAAATCATAATAAAAATCATTGTTGAAAATTGTTGCAAAAATTATTGTTCAAAATCATTGCAAAGGCCTTGCTTGAGTTAATTACAAACATTTTATTTGTAGAGAAACAGAAGATGGCAACATTTTTTTTTTTTTTTTTTTTAAATCATTGACAGTTTTCCGACGTTTCGCCGGAGCGTCGAGTCATTTTGACATTTTATTCTGTATTTGTTTTGTATCACAAAACAGTGAATGCCAAATTTTGGACAACACAAAATTTTTTCTTTATTTGTGTGTGCGTGTGTCTTACTCTGTATTAAGAACATGAATAGTTGGTGTTTCTTTGGTTTTATCCGTGATCATCGTCTACCCTTCCGCTTTCTGTCAAATATCCCCACAAACTTACAATACATTCGTTATTTTTTAATTAACAACCAATATATTCAAACAAATATTTATGTGGCAGAACAACATTTGCTGGGTCAGCTACTTTAATAATAATATTAATTATAAAATTAAATTAAATTATAAAATAAATATAGTATAATACTACATTTTTTCTATCATAAAACTTTTTTTTTTTTGTATCGTAGAGGCATATTTTGATAATTGAAGTCGATTTTAAATGTTAAAAAGTTATTTTTGACATAATTTTCAAGGTTGGGTAATTCAGAAATTTTTGATCTTAATCTGGAAAATTGATGTTGGTGTACAGGAAAGTAGGCTTGTCTAGTTGTTTGATTTTAACTTGTTTGAATTTAGAGAATTCACACATTTTCACGATGCTTTGTTTCCATGGAAAGCAGCTCACGTTACAAAACCTAAATACCATGATCGACAACGTTAGCATAAGCAGGACAGAAAATAGTATTGGGGCACATATGTTAGCCAGTTTACCAACAGTGCATTGAAAATAACATAGGAAACTCATCCCTTAACTCTATTCCTGACTTCTATACATACTTAAGCGCGGTAATCCTCTTAATCCCAGTCATTGCACGCTGTTACTAGATATGTATAATAGGATTGCAAGGTTTTCGAATGCCAAACAAGTTTATCCGCATATAAAATCAAGCATTAGGCTATTTGTGAAATAACAGATGGATTCTCAATGTAAAACCGCAGAAGTCATGCTAAACAAAAGATAAAACTTTGTTAAGACATGAACTTTCGTTCTAATCAGTGGCGGACCCAGGTTTCGCGGGGCCCTATGGACAAAGACTTTTTGCGTGGCCTCCAATTAAAAAACATCAAGGATTTTATTAATTACTGGGATGTCCATCGCAAGAATGATGTCACCCCCCCCCCCTCCCGCCACATTATGAGCGAGAACCCTCAAAAAGTGGCAAAATAGCTCTAGAAACAGTCCCTTAAAGATTTCAGTGACTCAGTTTTAGCTATTCCTCCCACCTAGTGGGCACCCTTGTTAATTTATGAATAAACGAATCTACATTAACGTAACTTAATCCTAATTATATATCTAATTAAAATAAACAATCATTTTTTTTCGATACAGTCCCCACATATATACATTTAGGATTGATCTTGAATGGAAGGGAGTGTCAGGAGAGTGATTCAAGGATCACCTTAAATGCGATATAGAATATCCTCAGCTTAAGGGGGTCCGGGGGATTCTCCGTCGGGAAATTTTTTGAAATATAGATATAGAATTAGAGGAATTATAAAGCATAATTCGAACATAGCATATTCGAAGCAAAATTCTTTGTATAAGTTTCACTCTTTCGCAAATTAAGAAAATACAAAATAAAATTATTTTTTGGTTTGACAAATCGTCGACATTGATCGACAGAGAAAGGAGAAAGGACAACGCATCGTCACTTGCTCACATCGCTTTAGGTATAGTTGATTTTTGATCATCTCCCAAACATAACGACAAAGAACATGATAACTAGTAAAATATTCATATAAATCTTAAAAGAAATAATGTGGAGATTTATAAAATAGGTAACGAGAGAGCAAATCCTAGTCATTTAAAACAATTTAAAGTTTATACTCTAGATAAGAAATTAAATTGAAACACATTTCAAGTACGCTCAAAGACTTATTTAACTATTTTCAAGGACTCTAGAAGAATTAAACTGATTTAATGCACTGCATTTGCACTTTCTAGTCTCTAATATTTTAATACTAGATTGCATCGTTTTATCGAATTTTTCTAGTCTTGGAGAAAAAAAAAATCTGTTTTAAGTTTTTTTTTTTCAAAAATTGTAGATTTCTCATTACAACACTATTTTTGAGTACAATAAGTTTGGAAAATGGAAAAGCAGAGGTAGAGCAATATATTTTTTTATTCTGCTAAACAGATTAAGCTGAAGGAAGATGAAAGCAAGCAATAATATAAGAACTTCTAAACCAAAAATTCAATTCCAGTATTCGATATTTTTAAAACTTGATACCGGAATACCAGTATCAATACCGGTATTTGAAATTTCTCAAAAAATGTTTCAAACATGTTGTTTTGAGGCTATATTTTATAATTTTGTACAAAATTTGAATTATATATGAAAACGTTTTGTGGACGAATGTAAAATGAAGGAACAAGTGTCATAATAAAAAAGCAATAATTTAAAAAGAACACAATGCATCTATTGAATTGTTTCTGAGCCTAAAACTCATTTAGTGCTCAACTTTCCAACAGAACAATACTCTTTCTGAAATCACGTAGGTCGGTGGTACTGTTAACAGTTGACCAGGACCACCGACTATGCACTATACATTTCCTCTGGTTGTCTAGTAGTCCTTCATCTTCAAATAATTCGGTTCATTTCGTGGTATTTCTGAAAAATACTTTGTGTGTGTGTGTGTGTTTTGGTATTGTGTATATTATTCTTAGTATAATTTTTTTTAGATTTATAGTTAATTTAATTTCTTTCCGAGAGACAATACTTTCCCAATATTAACATAATTTTATCTTGAGTAGGAGAGGTTTGGGTTTGATTTTTAATTATTTAACTCTTTGGTTTGAAATTTATGATGAACTTGACAAATTTGGTTTTATTAGTTTCTCTTATTCGTTTTTGCGCTCAAAATTCTTTACAACTACAATTATGTAAATATCTGAAAATATGTTGCAAATGATTATGCTTAACCTCTATGCAAATACTCAAGACACTATATAATTTCTAAATATTGTCCTGCCAAGTATGATGCGAAAGATGACAACAAACCGATACTGGTGACAACAAATGAAACAAGAAGTTTTTTGCCAAAATTCAGTAAAGTTGCAATAAATAGGGTCTGGTGGGGTAAAGTGGTCATAAAATCGTATGTTTTCAACTTAGGTGGATAATAAATGCAACAAATTCTTTAAACACTTCAACTTTTTTTGTTGTTATTTTACATTGCATTATTAAAGAACATGGTACATTAAATTTTAGGAAGAAAAATATTGATTTTAGTAGTTTTATAGAACTTTCTTTTCCCTATGTTTTTATGACCACTTTACCCCATGGGGTGGGGGAAAGTGGTCATAGCATGGGGTAAAGTGGTCATAGTTAAAAATAGTAGCAAAACCATTATAAAAAACCCTAATACTTGTATATTTCAGTTGTTTTTATAATTACAAGTATATTCACGAGTACATGTGTACACGAATAAATACGTGTTGTGTTATACACGAGTAAACACGTTCCTATATGAGTAGATACATGTATACATCAGATACATGCATGCACGTGCCTACTCAAGTATATACGTATAAATACGAGTATATAATCATGTATACTTGATTACCTACAGGAGTTTATACGTGTCAACATGAGTACATACGTATCACATGTATATACGTGTCACGTGTATATACGAGTATATACGCGTATAAACAAACATCATATGCGCATATGCACTTGTATCTCGAGAAAATACGTGCATACTTGAGCATATATGTGTATATTAGAAGTATATACGCATATATAAGTGTACGTACATACATATACGGGTGTACACGAGTTAATTCGTGGATACATCCAGTGCGTCTGTGTGTCTACTCACGTATATATAATATGGAAGCACGAGTATATACACATGTACACGTGTACACACGATTATATACCTGTATAGACGTATAGACGTACATTATCGTGTATACACCAGTATATGTATGTGTACACGAGAATATACGCTTATATACATGTCGGCCTACAGAGTGAATCTAAGCTCTTGGGCAAAAATCAAAGGGGTGTGAGAGGGGAGGATAGAAAGAAAAGAGGAAGAAAGATAAGAAGCAAAGAATCATAAGGAAGTTATAATCACTGACGGGCTACATGCACACAAAGCCAGGAGGCAAAGCAGGGCACAAATTTGTTGCACACAGATGATTTTACCTAACATTTTAGTTTTTAAGAAATATTTAGAGCAGTTGTTGAAAGTTACGGTCCGTAGTAGCTCTAATACACGCATCGCAACAAAGGCGCAGCGGCTGATGAAAAATTTTCAAAAGTCTCGTTTTTGCAACAGAGAGGGATCTGTAAATGCGACGCATGATGTTTTTCAGCTAAAGGCCGTAAATTTCATCAATCGGTTTAAAACTTTCTTAAGTCCTAAAATGTTGCGTAAAATTGCATTTGTTACATATATATATATATATATATATATATATATATATATATATATATATATATATATATATATATATATATATATATATATATATATATATATATATATATATATATATGTAACAAATGCAATTTTGTATATATTTTGTATATATATATATAGAGAGAGAGAGAGAGAAATTTGTGACTTTTTTTGCATCCATCAATTTCTCACTTTGCGTGCATGTAGCACGTCAGCATTGTGTTTGTGACCATATGTTCCTTATTAACTCCAGGGTTCGTACGCTCCGGGAATTCCGGGAAAACCGGGAATTGTCAGGGAAAATGACACTGTCAAAAATGTCAGGGAAAAGTCAGGGAGTTTTCAAATTTTGTCCACCAAAAATTTTTTTTTTCCATTTTTTTCCCAGGGAATTAAGTACCATGAGATCTAGTCTTCGTTTTTATTGTGATTTCACGAAAAAAATTGTACATTATTATCTAAACCGACACTGGCACTTAAAAACTGCAATCGAAAAATGAACGTTTTTTTTTCACAACGAAAAATGCGCCAAAAGAGCGAAGATTTTCTTACATGGAGTCAGTGAGGGGAACGAATCAGGGAATTTTCCAAATGCGTCCCCAAAATTTTTCTTTTCCCAATTTTTTCCCAGGGAATTTTGTTTTATGAGATCTAATCTTCATTTTTATCGATGTATTTAAAAAAAATGTAACAATTTTAAAGCAATGAAAAAAGTGGAGACCCAAAAAATCTTCAGAGCCGCCATTTTTGGCTCTCAGTTGTCCCCAAGGAAAAAAAAATCAGGTGAACAGGAATTATGCACAAACTCAACAGGAGAGAAGACAATATACTGCTTCGGATGCACAACCTGTAGATGGGAGGGTCGATCGAGGAAAATCATTTTTTTTTTTCTTTTTGATCGGAAGATCATTTCAGCTACGTGTGAAACGTAGTCGCCATCTTTGGTCATTCACAAGATGGAAGTAGATACGATCCTAAAATGCCTAAGTTTCTAAAAACAAAGCAGAATTGGATGTTTTCTTTAATTGAAAACTGATGAAAATAACAAAAAATGGTCTGCAAATTGTTTTTCTATTACTATTATTTAAAATAATTTTCTTGAGAAATGAAAAATTTTGTTTTTAAAACTTAATCTTATCCTCACTGCCTCGGACGCAAATGTGATAAAAACTTTTCAATGAATTGTAGTTTCATGAAGATTTATTATTTTTTAATTGTCTTCATGTGACAAATTAAAAAAGTTATTTATTATTTTTGGGCATAGCCGCCATATTTGGTCATTCTCAAGATGGAAGTACACAAGACTTTTTAAGTGCCTAAGTTCCCGAAAACGGCATTGGATGTTAATTGCAATGCCAACTATTGAAAACAACACAAATTGTGCCTTTTTTTTCGGATAATTTGTAATTCTTTTCTGGAAAAATGCAAAATTTAATCTTCATAACATTTTTTTGTTTTAATTGATTGTGTGCTCTTATGTGCTAAATACTGACTATTTTGCTTTTATTGTAGTTTTTTAAGGATTATTAATTATTTATTACTACTTTTATACTACAAATCCAAAAATCTACTAATTATTTTAAATTTTTCACTTTGTTGCCATATTTGATCGTTTGCACAATGGAAGTAGACTTAAACTTCCAGAAACAGAATTGGATGTTTATATCAATGTGTACTATTGAAAATGACATTAAAATGTGCAAAAAATTATGAATTTTTGAAAATTAACTATTACTTTCTGGAAAAGAAAATTTGAAATTTTAATGTAAGCGTCCTTTAATATGTGGAAAAAAAAAAAAAAAAAGATTATTGGCATTGGCCTAAAGATCGGCGGATGTTGATTTTTGTTACTATGCATTACATGGTATGCCGATTGATGCAACAAGTTAATCATATTTATACTGAAATTTAGCTTTGCATTTTGCTCAATATGTTTTGTGTAACCTACTAATAAGAAAATAAAAAGAAGTATTGTAAACCAAAAGCGGATGCTAAAAGGTTGCTGCAGGACTACAGCAAAAAGCTATAATATTACGCGTGACATCAAAGAAACGCTAAAATAAGTTGTAAGTACTCTGTTTTCAACAAATAGTAAACAAATTAAAACAATTTTGAACAAAATGTTTAAAAAAAAACTTAAAATTTTGACAGACAAAACAAAGGAAAAAAAAATTCCAAGTTTTTTTTTTTTTAAATCAAAGGGGAGAAGTTTCAGTTTTTCTACATTGCTACTTTAAACAATTTTAATTATTTTGAAAATATTACTATTTAAACTTAAATTTTGAATGAAGCGAGTAACCTGGAATTTTCTAAAAAACAACCTGGAAAACCTGGAAAAGTCAGGGAACTTTTTTTAACCAAAAGTGTATGAACCCTGTACTTCTTCTCCTCTCCTCTAACACCTTTTATTAATTTGCTCAAGAATGCAAACTCAACCTGTACACTTTTATATCATATGCTTGTACGTAAGTGTCTACTCGAGTACGTACGCGTATATACGTGTCTACCTGAGTATATAAGTGTTCTTATATATACGAGTAAAAGCGAGCATATACGTGTATAGTAGAATGTATAGCTGTGTGGATAAAAAATATTTTCAGATACCCATATATGTATTTATTGGCACATTTATGTGAATACGTCTATGTACATGTCTACACGAGTATATATGCGTATATATATACGCATATACTCGTATATTTAACCCCGTTTACTGTAAAAACAATACATATTGAGTAAAATTAATATTTATTTTGTATCTGCCTTATACCTAAAGATTAAGTGACATTAGAAGAGCAATATTCGTTAAGCCTAATATTATGACCACTTTACCCCATCTTACTTAAATTGTTCTAAAAAATTATCTAAAATAGATTCAGCTAACTGCTAATGAGTAAGAGTTCTTGAGAAATATAGGAAGCTTCTTGTACAGTCAATCTGTTCCTAATTCTAACAAACAAAATTTCCCAAGCATGTTAAAATAGGTGTTTAGATTTTAAAATTTTTCATGTTCATAGCAAAATATTTTTTTTTACCAAATAAAATTTTTCCAGTTGTAAAATTTTGTATTGAAAATGTAGTTTCTAACTGCTTTACTCTAAAATAAAAGTTTCACATTCAATCGAACGTTTATTTCCAAGCTATAGCCATTTATTTGACGTATGACCACTTTACCCCCATTGACCACTTTCCCCCACCAGACCCTATTTAAAGAAAATATCATAAAGTATTACAGCAATAGATGGTTGGAATAAATTATTCGTAGAACAAATGCATTCGAAATTACTCTCAAAATTAACTTTTACAAAAGGGAAAATGAGTGATCCGGGAAATACAGAAAATAAAAACATGGTGCACAAAAATGCAACTCATCTCACCATCTAGTAATGAAAATATCATTTTGCAATCTTTCCGCTACTTTTGTTTAGAGATGTTCTATTCGTGATTTTGAAGCGAAATTTTTACATCAATTAGATTTATTTTGGTCATCATGGCAACAGAGATGTACATGAGTAGATATTTCATACTTTAAATTGAAAATTCTTTAATTAAACTATATACTGTCAGACCCCGGTTTAAAAGCATTCACTGGGTCCGAAAATCTTATACGTTAAATCGGGGTTATTCGTAATATCGGGATTTTGATTTTTTTTTCTTTTTTTAAATGCACTTACCTTACCTAAAACCTCTAATAAGCAACTGTGCAAAATATATATATATATATATATATATATATATATATATATATATATATATATATATATATATATATATATATATATATATATATATATATATATATATATATATATATATATATATATATATATATATATATATATATATATATATATATATATATATATTTATTTATATTTATATATATAACTAGAGAGTGTACTTTTTATTCAGCATTCCACGACTTATTACATGCTAGATGGATTGAAATTCTTAACTGCTGAGCAACAGATGTTAGACAATTTCCTTGATACTTGCAATCATTCTCTTTCGACTTTATGGAGAGAAGAAAATACTGTATCTTTTGCAGCCTGTTGCATGAGATATGTTTTAAGTTTCCAGGACATGTAAATCATTTGAAATGTAATAGTCTTAATGGGAGTTTCATTATCACTTTCTGCATCAGCATCACTATTTGTTGATTGTCACCTCGCCCGTCAAAAATGGCTAATTCCAAGAAAAGTCTTTTTTCTGCTTCGGATAATATGGATACATTTGGAAAACGATCCAAAATTTCCTAACTCAAATGGACAAAAAAAAATATCTTTTTTTGGCTGTTAAAATAATTTATTTCGGGGTTTATTTTTCGGTAAATAGGAGTTTTTGCCTCCATTTTAGTCGGGAACGAAGAAAAATTCGTTAAATCACGAAATTTGTTAAATAGAGGTTCGTTAAATCTGTGTGTGTGTGGGTCCGACTGTATTATTTTCAGCTAATACCGAAAATACCGGTATTTTACCTCAGCAAATACTGATATTTCGAAATTGTAAGATTGCTCAAAATACCGGTATTCGGTATACCATCCACAACCGCATATATCTCACATTTCGCCATACAATGGCATTTATTAAGAATTTGGCTACAACCAAGTGAAAATAATTGCAAACACTCAAACAGCTTTCAATAAGAAAGTAGATATTCTGGTTTTTAGATTCCTTTGTTCAATGACGAAAAATTTTCACAATTGCTTGACTGAAAAGTTAATGTTTAGTCAAAAAGGATTTAGGTCAAAGAGACACAGCCCTAGTTGGTAATCTGATGCCTAAATTTACCAGCATATCGGGTGGTTTAAATCTTACACTTTTTAATGTTCAAATACTGCCAACATTTTCTATGGAGGAAGGGAAAGCGTTTGACTTCTTTTAAAAGTCTTACCACCGTGGCATTCAGCTCTAGATATAAATAAAAGTTTGAAAGGGTTTTCAATGCGTGTGAACATCTTTCATTTCCATCAATTATATTTGAATTACACTATTTCAAAATTAAGCATTTCTTACTATAAAGTCAGAACAAACAACGTAAGTTTGTTGCATTGTTGCAACGTTTTTTTGCATTGAAAAAGGCGTTCCCTGTAACGCCGAAACACGTGTCTGCGGTAATTTACAAATTTGTGCTTCTACTTACGTTGTTTGTTCTGACTTTACTATTCAGCACAAAGGTATTTATTTATTTTATCTTATTTCTTACTATGTTAGGACAATGTAATAACAAGAATGGTATCAATTTTCCACCTGGCTTACTTAGGGGAAGCTGTTGTACCCACGGACGGTTGTACCTACGGACGTTGGTCGGGAAATTCCGGGTATCGTCGAGAGAGATCCTAATTGGGGTTCAACGTGTGTGTCACAGCCCTCTCCGGTACCCCAGGAAGTTTCAACGCCATCAAACGAACATTTGGGAATTTATCACATTTTTTTCGGTTTTAGTTAGGATCTCTAAGTAAAAAAAAAAAAAAACCCACGAGCAATTTTTTTTTGTCCGTCGTGGATTGTATTATTCATTTTTGTTCTAGGTATCATGATTCCCTATATTTTGAAGGTTTTGTTTCTGATCTTTAATGCTGTAAAACTGTAATGTTGTCGATGTGACTGGCTTGCAAAACCGAAATGTATCCAAGGACAAATAACCATATGCACCCATGGGTGGCAATTTTTAGTCTCCTTGGGTACACGTAGGTCTTCTTACAATGTGAAGTACCTCAAAATGATGAATTGTCATCAACGTCCGAAATTTGATTTCAACAATAATGATGATTTGGAAATAGGGCCTGAAGATATAGTGTTGAAGTAACCCGCACCTGTTGTAGGATTTACAGACCGTCAATCCCACCTGTTTTCATTTGAAGTCGACTTTTCTAGATTTTTGTTGGTTTAATCTAAACTGAGTTTTTTTTGTATTGGGTTAATTTTGGTTAAAGGTTTCAATTTGCATATAAGTCAGGTTATTATGTATTTACATAGAAAGTCATACTATCATGAATCTAGTTATTTTTTTTGTTTAAAAACATATTAGTGATTCATAACATCATTAGCTCTCTTAAGAGTAATAATTTTTTAAAGAGTTCACTGACGTTAAAATTAAGGAAAATTTAAAAAAAAGGAAAAACCCATCGATTTATTTTTGAAGTTGAATTTCTGTTGGATATTTTATTTAATGTTATTTTCTATGGATGTTTGAAGTATTTCAATATAAAATGGCTTATGAAAATGTATTGAGTATAATTGAGTTCCTCGGACCTATTTATATATTATTTTTTTGTATGTCCGGGGAATGTATGAACGGGGTGTTGTACCACGGACAAAAAAAAAATGTTTTTTTTAGAAAAAATTTTTAAAGTTGAAAGCTTTGAGATTTTCACCTACAAAAATTGCCAAATTAAATGATAAGTTGTTGATTCTGCCAGAAAAATTTCCGATCGATTATCCATTCCCTGAGACCAGCAAAAATTGAAAAGTAAATTTTGTCTGTGGGTACAGCAGCTTCCCCTACAATCATATTTAACAGCAAAATATTCGCTTCCTGAAGTATGTATTGGATTATTTAGATATTTTTTATTTAGGAGCAAAAAATACTTTAATATCACTGCTATTACTTTTAAAGGATAAAATGTTTCCAAAATCAAAACAATTCGAAAGATTATGAGGCAGAAAGAAAAAACATATTCGATCAAAATTCCTTCGAAAGCGAGAATATGTGACTTATAATTAAAATGGAAAAAAACATTTTCCCTTTTTCATTCAAATAGACAAAGAATGCTATTTACTTTTTACAGATAATTAAATCTGCTGAAATAATTAAATTCTTGATTATTTAACGTACTCAACACCAACTTTTTAATTTGAAACCGTGATCTTATTATTAATAGCCATTTGCAGCCGGGAGGTAATCTTTCAGATCGCTTGATGCTTAAGATGCTTTTACTGTTCCTCACGGAAGGCATCTGTTTGCATTGGAAAAGATGTTTTTGTTCTTTTGCAAAAAGTTCCTTTTTCTGGGTTTGAATATTTTCTTTTAGATTTAATTATCACGATCTGATTTCATGGGAAAGCAGAAATAGTACTAAAGTGACCAGACGAAGTACATCAGTGGGGATGCGATTTTATTTTTTTCATTCTAGCTAGAGTTGTCTAAAGGTTTGGAGCAATAAAAATTTGTTTTCAGGACATTTATTTTTGACAGTTCTGAGTTTGACTAAATCAAACGTTTGGTTCATAACTAATTCGAATAATGTCTTTGAAATTATCGACTTTAAAAACAACGATTGAAAAATGTTAATCGCGCTATTAATTCACGTTAATAGTTGCTCTATTAATCTGAATGATGTTAATATTTTGAATTTACGGATAAAGAAATTCAAATGTTTGACACAACAGTAAATTTCATAAATAAAAGTAAAACAAACAAATAACAATAACGCCATTGTTTCGCACTTCTAAATTTTCACTTCTGTTGGCAATTCCTATGACTACGAGATTCCTGGATGGAGGCTAAATAGCATATACATATTAATTTAGTTATATTGCTTTTAATCCTCATATGTATGCACATTATATTTGCACTAAATGTGCTGAACTCTCAGACTTAAGACTTAAGATGCTAGTTTTGGAAGCCCAGTTAGCATTAGGGTGTAGGCCAGTTGTAGAGGGTATAAATGTTCCAGAGATTCAGGGGGAAGTTTCAAATGAGGAGTTAGATTGGGAAACTAAGGGTGTAATTTTGGGGGACTCTATGGTAAGGGAGGTGGTAACACAGTTGGGAGAGTAAAGCGTAAGATGGCTAGGTGTTGTTTACCAGGGGCTCGGGTAAAAGACGTTAATATGGTTGCCGAAAAGAAGGGAGTATTGAATAAGGAGGACATGGTTACTTTGTGTGTGGGAACAAATGATGTAGGCCACAGTAAAAATGAGGAGTTTTCTAGGGAATGGGAATCCCTGTTGGATAAAGCAACCAGCTTTTCGACGAATGTCCAAGTGGTTGGTTTGCTTCCCAGGTATGGAGTGCATAGGAGCTGGCTAAATCAACGTGCGAGGTGTATGAACTTGCTACTGAAGTCAATTTGCGAAAAGCGCAGTATCAGGTTCATTGATGTATGGAGTCATTGTAAACGGGATTGGATTGCTAGGGATGGCCTGCATCTGAGCTCTACAGGGGTCAAAATGGTTAGTGGATTAATTTTAAGGGATTCGGAGTCAAAAAACTAAGTTGGAATGGGGGGCATGGTTCAAGCATCAGGTATCGAGAGAATGAACTTTTTTTGGGTATTGCTAGAAATGGAAATAAAGTGACGAACAAGAGTAGTAATGTTAACAATTGTAATTTAGGAAATTTCAGGGTGTTAAATAAAAGCAACTTAGGCATGCTTAAAGTTTTCTATACCAATGCTCGCAGTATTAGAAACAAGATGGATGAATTGAAAAGCATAGTTATGGATGAGAAGTTGGATGTTATTGGAATTACAGAGACATGGGCTACCGAATCTGATGCAGAGTTATTACATATTGCTGGGTATAATTTGTTCAGACAGGATAGAGTAGGTAAAAGAGGTGGTGGGGTTTTATTTTATGTTAGAGACAATTTTATTTGCAATGAATTGGTCATAAATGATAAGCCTACTGATATTGATATGGTTTGGCTGGAGTTGATGAGCAGTAAGGGCAAAAAGCTACGCTTTGGAAACATTTATAGGCCACCTAATTCAAAATAGGGACAAGATGAACAGATGTACCGTATTATTAGTGACATGTCCAGTAAGGGATCCGTTATCATAATGGGGGATTTCAATTTTCCGGGTATTGATTGGAATAATTTTTATCCTGGTAATGGCAAAGAAGAGGAATTTTTAAAAGTAATTGGTGACTGTTTCTTAGATCAAGTTGTAACTCAGGGAACTCGAGAGGAGGCAATTTTGGATCTAGTTTTTGTGACATAGGTAGTTTTGTTCAGGGGTTGAGTGTAGGGGAGCATATTGGAGATAGTGATCATAACAGCATTAGGTTCCGGGTTAAATTTGAAGTGTGCAAAGATGATAATTTTAGGTTTGTGCCCAATTTCAGAAACACTGATTTTGTTGCACTTAGGCAGAGCTTGAAAGAGGTTTTTTTGTCAGGGTTGGAAAATAGCGGCGTAGATCAGCAGTGGACGGAATTTAAGGATAAACTTGCTAAAACCGTTGGGGACTATGTTCCATTTAGGAGAAAAGGTGTTAATACCAAAATTTGGCCCATGTGGTTCTCCAGGGAGACTAAAGAAGCTCTTAATTATAAGCAAGCCACTTTTCGTAAGTTTAAAGAAACTGGTTAGAGTGCGGAGAGGCTCCAGTATGGTAAGGCAAGGCGAAATTTTAAGTATTTGGTACGGATTCAGAAAAGGGAATTGGAGCAAAGGCTGGCAGATGACATTGATGGGAACCCTAAGAGGTTTTTTGCTTACGCTAATTCTGGGAAAGCTCGAAACAGTCAAATTGGGCCTTTGGTTGATGAGTATGGAAATTTAATCCAAAACGATAGGGATATTGCAAATGTTCTGAATAACTTTTTTTCCAGTGTGTTTAACGATAACTGTATCTCAACAGTTGACACTAGCAAGACACCAGCTATTATACAGCTTGAGGATTTTGTATTTTCCAGGGAGGAGGTTTTATTTCATTTGAAAAAGATTAAAGCAACTAAAGCTCCGGGACCAGATAATATTTATCCAAAAATTTTAGTTGAATGTGCAGAGGAATTAGTGGATGTTATTTTGAATATTTTCAATGCTTCTTATAACTCGGGGACGGTGCTAGAGGACTGGAAGCTGGCTAACATAACGCCACTCTTCAAGAAGGGGTCTAAAGGACTTGCTGGGAATTATAGACCTGTAAGTTTGACTTCGGTGATTTGTAAGACTTTCGAAACTTTGATCAAAATTAAGATCATGATGTTCTTAGGGACTAATAGTCTGTTGACTAGTTTGCAATATGGTTTCAGGAAAGGTAAATCCTGTACTACTAATTTATTGCATTTCTACGACAAGGTTACCTCAGCTTTAGATAACAAAAAATGTGTGGATGTTGTTTATATTGATTTTCAAAAAGCTTTTGACAAGGTACCGCATGTTGCTCTTCTCAGCAAGTTAGCTGACATTGGAATAGGAAGAAAAACTTTACTTTGGGTTAGAAATTGGCTTACTGGTAGGAAGCAAAGAGTAGTTGTGAGAGGAAATCATTCTAATTGGAGTGATGTTTTAAGTGGGGTTCCTCAGGGATCAGTTTTAGGGCCTCTTTTGTTTATTATATTTATGAATGACATCAATGAAAATATTTCTGGAAGCATGAATTGTTTTGCTGACGATGTAAAAGTTATGGGGATTGTCGAAAATGAAGAACAAGTAAAACAGCTGCAAGAGGATTTAGATCATATTACTAAGTGGGCAGATAAATGGGGTATGGCAGTTAATGTAGGGAAATGTCAAGTGCTACACTTAGGTCATGGAAATAAGCGTATGAGATATCATTTACAGGGTTTAGTCATAAATCAGGCAGAAAATGTTATGGATCTGGGTGTCTTTATAAATCAGGACTTCAAGTTTAGTCAACAGTGCAGTATTGCTAGTAACAAAGCCAACAAAATGCTTGGGTTCATCAAGAGATCTATTTCAAACAAATCTAAGAAAGTTCTTCTGCCTTTATATAGGAGTTTAGTAAGACCTCATTTGGAGTATGCTGTTCAGTTTTGGTCGCCTTATCTGAAGAAAGATATTTTCGTATTGGAAAGGGTTCAAAGAAGGGTAACTAAATTAGTAAGGGGACTCTTAGATTTAGATTATGATACCAGACTTAATAGGCGTAACATGTATAGCCTGGAGCAAAGGAGAGTCAGAGGGGACATGATTCAGTTATTTAAATTTATCAAAATGAAAGATGTAAATGGATTAAATTTTTGTGGGGAAAGCAGGACAAGGGGTCATTGTTTTAAGCGATTTAAATCTCAGGCTAACTTGGAAATCAGGAAAAACTACTACTTTAGCAGGGTCGTGGGCACTTGGAATAGCTTACCGGAAGAGGTGGTAATGAGCAAGGGAGTGGATAACTTTAAGAGGGCTATTGATCTTCATTGGGGACTAATTAATTGACTAGGACCAGCCTAGCTGGGCCCAGAGCCTGTTGCTGGTCGTCACATTTGTATTTGTATATTTGTATTTGTATATTAACATACAATTTAGGAAGAGGTTTATAAGGTTGAGACTATAATAATTCTTTGAATAGGGGCTCTTACATAGGCTACGGATGATAGGAAAATATGTATTATATCTCATATAAAACTAACGCTAAAAATTAAGTAGGATAATGATATTAACATTGCATAATATTTTTGGTGTTCAGTCAGATTAATAGCTATCTAATTTTAAAACACTATTAATTAAATACGTCCTACCAAATCAGAAAAAAAGTTTATGAGAAAAGGCTGTTTTTGAAATTTCCAGTGCCAAGAAATAATCATGAAAAATATAGAACATTTACGTGAAATACCAAGCTGCGTGTAAATGTAAATTATATGATATACAATAATACATGTGTCATTACTCGACAGCAGGACTGTAGGTTAGTGAATCATGTATTAGTCGAGTAGCACTCTCAAACTTGGATGTCGATAGCGTGCCTAAACATGCATGGAATAACATGCATCCGTACATTTACGTGAAATACCAAGCAGCGTGTAAGTGTAAATTATATGATAAACAATACATGTATCATTACTCTACAGCAGGACTGTAGGTTAGTGAATCATGTATTAGTCGAGTAGCAAGCACTCTTAAACTTGGATGTGGATAGCGTGCCTAAACATGCATTGAAATCGGTGTATCCTCGTGTGCATGGTGGATTTGCTGGTTTGGAGGCTTGTTGCAATATATTTTTGTCCTTACTCTATCACAGAACTATGTAAAGCATTTATCACATGCGTTTTTGAATCCCCTGCGAGCCTCTCCTAAGGTGGTGGTGAGTCGCTCGCTACTGCTACATTTGCTACTACAAGGTTAATTTACCACTGCTCGTGTGGACTAACATTACTCGTCAATATTCCTATTCAAAAACTCAAGATGAGGAAATAGTAAGAATCAAAAATTGAACTCATCCGTACTATCAGCAAGGGCGAAGATGAATTTTCATATTGCAAAAGGCAAATATTCCGACTAAGATTGACTATGATACTGCAGAAATCAGATATAATGGCTAATTCATACTTCAAAAGGCAGATATCATGGATCGTGAGGGATAACGTAAGAATGATGTCAGTTCAAAAGAGATTGGCAGAGAGTAGTAGATGTAAAGTAGACTTCATTATTATTTTCCACCTGTGCTTTGCTTTTTTTCATTGTTAGTTACTTTTAGGTAAGTTTAAATTACAAACTAACCGCCTTTCATTTCCATAAAATGCTTACTTTACTTGACATTTTACCCATGAAATTGACTGTTGAGTATCAGATGTTTAGCAGCTACTACAGGGTGTCCTGAAATAGACTGACTGTTTTCAAAAATGTATAACGGGAAAACGAGTAATGAAAAAAAAAGAAAATTCTTGAAGAATATTCATGTGGTGGGCTGTAAATTTTACTCCCAGAGTTGCAAGTTTGAGCTCAAAAATTTTACAAAAGATGGCGCTACAGATTGTTAGCCCGGAAATCGAAGAAAGATACTAACATCATTTTTTTTCGAAAAATGTTTTAAATGAACAAAATTACATAACACTATTTTCAAAATATCTACAGTTGGTTGCAATCATATGACGCAATCATAGAAAAAATCGTTAAATTTAATTTTCTTCCTTTTTCACTTATGTACTTACTATCCGAAGCGCCATCTGTTGAAAAAAAATTTAATTAAAATTTGGAACTCATGGGGGAAAAATTTATGGCCATCACATGACTTTTCTACAAGATTAGTTTTTTTTTTTCAAAATCATTAACCGTTTTTCCGTTATAAATTTTTGAAAAAAGTCAGTCTGTTTCAGGACACCCTGTATAAAAAGCAGTCATTTAAAGCAGCAATGCTGAATTTTTCCCTTCTCGAGGGTCGGACTTCCTATTAAAAGAATTCTCGCGTGTCAGAACACATATAAATATTTTAAATATTTAACATTTTTCTGAATAACATTTAAAAAAAGAGAGGAGGGAAAAAAGAACTAAAATCAATAATTAGAGTTATTATTACTTGGTGCTTCTTTTATTAATCGCATCTGTTTTTCAGAAACCAATTTCAGAAAATTTGACTTCAAATTTCTAATATTGTCGGTAATCGTCCTTTTCAATGTCTAGCATTTAAACAAAACAACGGGTCATATCGCTCATCTTCGCGGACCGAATGTGGCCTGCGGGTCGTTTGATTGGTCGTGACTGATTTAAAGTATTGCTAATTGTTTTCATTTGATTGAAAAAAGTACTTAATAGGACACATGAAGCATTAAAACTACACCCGCTTCTAAAAAAGAAGGAAAAAAAAAAAGGATAATTAATGGTAAGAAAAAGAAAACAATTGAATATGAAGTATTTTTTCTTCAGCTTTCTGAAACGACTGAGAAATAGGAAAATAAAGTGAAAGTGGTCTGCATTGCGTGACGACAGACATGGTGGTTACCGCTGATAGAAATGAAGACAAATTTACCCACATCCAAATGGAAATGGTTGTCAGCAGTGTGAAAAATTGGGTATTGCAGAGACTTAAGGTGGATGCTCATTAAATAGCTTCTTACTTTATGACACTCTCGAGAATACGCTGAGAGTTTGCTAGATTAGATGGTATTTTGGATGCATATTTTTTCCGTGTTTTTAGTTATAGATGTACTTTAATCACTAACTATCTTAAATTCAGAAGGGCAATTTGAATAGCATATGAGGATATTCATTCATCGATTTGAAAAAAAAAACAAAAAACCTTCTCTCACGTTCATAACAAGCACTGTTACATATTAATATGCATATCACGGGACGCGGGAGCGTTCCGGCTACCAAGAGAACCAAACGTCAGCAGCCAACAAAAGCAAATCCACCGCCAAGAAAGACGAAAGAAAATAAAAGCGACTAAGGAACAGTTTACACGACAGAACAAGTTGGGTTTTTTTAGGATTTTCACGCCTCTGTATCTCAGTCCCATGAAGACCCCCGGAGTTGATTTTTGGTATACTCAATCTCTAGTGGTCAATGACGACATAAACCAAAATACAATCCCCATGACAATCAGGGGGAGGAGGAATTCAAGTTAGAAAATCGCTGTTCAAAAAAGTTTTTGCTTTCTTTTAAAGGGCTACAGCCCAGACGAAAAGACGAATCAAGCTGAAATTTCGCACACACATTCCTTGTGCCCTACTGATGTGCCTTTTGTGCCATTTGACCCCCCTCCCCCTCTCCCTCGTTTTTACCCCCAAATTGTACCTTCCCGAGGTTCTGTTACAGACCCCGGGGGGGGGGGGCATGGTAATGATTTTTGGTATACATATTCTTGGGGGGGGGGCATTGAGTACATATACGAAAATTCAACTTCCAGAGACATCATGGGCTAGAGTAATTAAAGTTTGAAAATCACTAATTTCCCTTAAATTCTTATGTATTTACTCTCAGCTCATAGGGTTTGTTAATCTCTGACAGCAATTGCTCTAGGTTAGAACAGATCTAACAGTTGTTCAAAGTTGTCTTAGGAAATGAAAAGAGATCCAACAGTTGCAACTAGACGTTAAATCGCGGATATCTCAAATTTGCCACAGCGACTGCGCATGCGCGCGACTTCGCTCATTGGGCATTCTGTTTTAAGATTCCATGTTGTTTGTTGAAATTTAAGCAGATAAAAAAATTAATGAATGATATTAGAATGCTGCCCCCCCCCGCCCCCAAGTTTTGCCGATACGAAATTTCCTTCTCCTGTTTTTCAGTTTGATATATTTAAGGGGGGGGGGGGGAATTTTAAATGTCGGTACGAAACTGGGGTTAAACTATTAGAATATTTTACGTGACATATTATATGAAATATGATACATCTAACTTTATAATTGAAAGCGAAAAATAGCCCTTTTTATTGGTTTGCTTATTTTCTAAACTAATGCATTTTTCACAAACATAACATATTATGAACTGAAAATATATTTAATACGTATGTGGATATCCGTGTTTTGCAGTAATTTGTTAACAGACAAAATTTTTGCAATTAATTTAATCAAGACTTTTAAAGAGCTAAGTCCGCGTGCATCATGCGCAGTCACTGTGCAAATTTGGGATATCCGCCATTTGACGTCGAGTACGGTTGTATGGCTCTTCTGACACTTTCAAATTTAAAACATTTAATGGCTTAGTTTTTTTTTTTTTGCTTGGTAATAGCATGCGTTATTTCGTCTTTTTAATGAACTTTTAAACAAAACTAGGCATTAAACAAAACTAAAACCTCTATCAAAAGAAAGATAAATATCCAAACAATTAAAATTATCCCATTAAACGTAAAAAACTTAAAACGTAAATACGATTTGAGAAAAAAAGTCATAAAATAAAAAGTGAAAAACTAGATTAAAAAAGCCCGCAAGCTCTAAATCATTTTAAAAAACCTTCATGAAAATGTTGAATGATCCGTCAAATAAAGAAACTAATAGAATTTATTGTTGTAATTCGAGTTGTAAAATACTCGAAAACAATATAATTTAAAATATAGTATGTTATTATCCAAGAAGTTTTCTATGCAACAGAGAGGATACAAGGATTGCAATAAAATTTAAACCGCCCAATTCTCGCAAAACGAACATAGAATCTAAATTAACAGAAAATAACTTGACGTAAAATTAGGCTTGCCATTATTTTTCCTTAAAAACACAAAACAGGGTTGTTTCAATTGAACATTTTCTGACTTGAAGTTCTCAATTCTAAAAATACAGACAAAGTAATATTATCAATGCAAAAAGATGTGATATCTCATCAAAAACAACCCTGTTGTAAAAATTTCCCCGCCAAGAAAACCTTTAACTTTTCCGCACAAAAAAGAATGCCTTCATCCTAAACCCCAAAACCCTCAGCCTTAAAAATTTATGATATCTAGTTTGCCCGCCAAGTATCTGCCAAACTATAATCCTCCCTGTTCTCCTCTTTCATCACATCTACTTCCATTAGAACCTCCACCCACCTTCAACTCTTCAGAAATATGGATAGATCCATTAAATTGTTTATCCTGTTTGGCGGGAAGCTTTTTGCTCACCGAGCAACAACTTCACTTTAAAAAGCTTTTTGCCAGACAGGATAAACAATTTAAAGGATCTATCCATATTTCTGAAGAGTTGAAGGTGGGAGGAGGTTCTAACGGAAGTAGATGTGATGAAAGAGGAGAACTGGAGGATGATAGTTTGGCAGATACTTTGCGGGCAAACTAGATATCATAACTTTTTAAGGCTGAGGGTTTTGGGGTTTAGGATGAAGGTCTTCGTTTTTGTGCGGAAAAGGTAAAGGTTTTCTTGGCGGGGAAATTTTTACAACAGGGTTGTTTTTGATGAGATTTAAATTTCTGTGATTCTTATTTAAAAAAAAAAAAAAAAAAAAAACTAATAATTTTTTACTAACACAATCCTACAATTATAAAGCGTATGCCTACAAAGTTTCGGAACTATGTTCAACCCACTGCAGCTATAACTTGACTGCTAACAATGCAATTTTTAGCCAACAAAGCGATGTGACACTAAAAAGTGATAACTTCTTCACAAAGTTTCAAGACGTTAAGAAGAATATCGTTGAGCGCAAAAAATATTTATAATTTGATAATTTATCTTTAAGGCACACATTTTTTTTATTGCTCCCATATTAATTCTTACGTAGATACGGATACAATAAGTCATACAAGCATTTCTTATTCAGTAACAAAAGATAACTTAGATAGACTTTTATTTTTGATGAAATTGTTGTAATTTTTTCCACTTTTTATGCAATGATGGTCAACTTCAAGGCGCGGGCGAACCCTCAAGATATTTTTTTCTGTCGAAATCCTTTTGCATGACTAAATATCTCTACAAAAGGCAACTTTTCCACACTATTACCTAATGTTTATCCGATTATATTTTTTTCACTCCACCCTAATGTACATATCTGCATATAATTACACTTTCATATTGCCTCTATTCCTTGGTCAAAACAACTGTAAATTGTTTCTTCGGAAATGACTACAGGAAACAATAATATTTAGAGCAGTCTCAGGGAAAGGATTTGAACAAAGGGAGTAAAAACAATAGCAGATTCGACGGTTAAAGTTAGGATTAGTTTTTGTGAAGGCACAGTTAGGTTGAATGTTTACCCAAAAATATAGACAACGATTTGCCTACAATTTGCGAGTTGAACCTGACCACGGCTGCAGACTCTCGCTGGTGAGATAAATTTTCTTTATCTGCCAATGTGTTGGCGCTCTCAGCTTCAATGATTCTGCTTCCGGCTCGGTTATTCATTATTCCAAGTTCGTGAACCCACAACATGGACGAAAGTGCAGTCTATGGATGTGATATCCGGGCTATCGGTATATAGCATGTAGTTCTGTCTTTGCCCTGACTTACTGCTTAATATGCAATATGCTTGCTCTACTTAATGTCAGGTATCTCAGTTCTGATGATTAGAAACACTGTCATGTGACTTAGTTTTATAAATGTGAACAACATGTCTGTGCCAAAATAACTACGAAATGTAGAAGAATAGAAGTCATTCGGAGAAGTTGAGGAAAACACACACACACACAGTAGGCAGTAGAATCACAGAGTACAAGAAAATTTTGTTCGCTTCTAATGTGGTTGCGTATTAGCTACTCGCCATTTCATGACCTAGAACATTCCCGAAAGGGTTGGCGTGGCGTGCATTCGTCATATGACAACGCTGCCGACGGATGGCCATTGTCGGCTGATAATTGTGAAGCTGAGTTTTCCACTGGTGGTGGCACCTGGGTTCCCACAATGCAAAATTTCTTTAGGAATTTAACTCAGCCGAGGGTTCTCTAGCCAAATAGACACTCAAATTATTTTTAATATACATTATAATCATCCGATATAAACACTAGTGATTTTCTGCACCTTGAAAATCTCCCGGCTGGAGACAGATTTGAACCCTAACTTTAACCAACAGTAAGATTTTTTTTTATGTACAGTGTGTATATGATCCTGGAATCTGTAATAGCAGAAAAAAATAATTAAAAATGGCACAAAAATGCGTGCCTTAAAGTTAAATTATAAAATTAGAAATATTTTTTGCGCCAAGATAACCTATTTGGTTATCCTGGGTGTACCAGGATTTCCAGGATAACCTATTTGGGAACTCCTAACCTCCGTCTTAGGAGCTCCTGACCGCTATGCTACTATGCGAGTGTGTACAAGAAAACAAAGGAAGGCAGTTGGTCTCATAAAATTATTAACAGAATTAGAAACTAGTCTTTAGTAACTATTTTTCATATAAAAATTTACAGGCATGTGTGTATCGATGTATCTCTACGGAGCGAATTTTTTTTTATGTTAGGTGAGCTTCGTGCACTAACAGACGTACGCATAAAAAGCTTTCACAGAAAACCATTTCCTTTCACACATAGATGCTACCCTTTTGGTTCGCTCTATATATTCGGAATTCCACTTCAATCAAAACGCGCCGCCATTAATAATTAGATCCGAAAGTCCTTCTGGAATAATCTAGGTCTCTTAAGCATAGTTTATTCTGCCGCTAAATTTTTGGCGAAGTGAGAAATGATGTACGTTGCTCAAAGAGAGTTATAATCAGAAAAGGGAGATGGATGGGCCAGCGCCATTTTTCCTAACTCGCAGCAAAACCGGAGACGGAGGAAACAAAAAACAAGAGCAAAGAATTCGACTTGGCGCGCCAGCAAACATGGATGCTATTAGTGAGTCCAATGAAGAAAAATTTATCCACGGCCCAGCAGAAATGTTTGTCAGAAGTGTGAAAAATTGAGGATGGTAGCAGATCGTGCTTGAGTTAGTATATCTACTCGTTAGGGTGCTCCAATTTCAGGATTCCGGCGCACATATGGTGGAGGAAACAGAAAATAAAAACATTTCTCGCGAGTGTTTTGGATATATTCATGTCCGGGATAACAACACTCCGACTTGTATCTAGTTAATAATGAACCATGATGTGTTAGCTTTCATGGGTTTGGAGCGGGAGGAATCGGGCGGTAGTTTAATGAAGCTTGAGAAGAAGGAATCTTGCAAGTCTCGATTTTTGGATGAAACTCATACGGAAATGCTGCAATTTTCAGAACTTTTTAGTTTGAAGGACACCGTTATGAAAAGAAATAAAAAATACCATTGCGGTAGAAGTGCATGCGTATAAGACAACTTCGAAAAGGCACAAATTTTAAATGTCTTCAAACACGTGTTTCAGGGTTTGAAGGAACCCTTTTTCAATATTTAAAGTGTGAACTTGCACATGCAAAGCTTTTGCCGGAAATCTTTACATCAAAAATCTCGTTTTTATACACGTACGTCATTGAAACTTGATATACATGATATATAGGATGTAGATTTTTTTTTTTATAAGAACACGCAATTTCAAACTTTGTTTACGAGGTGAAAATATAGGCGCATTAAGGAAAAATAAAAATCTCAGAGAAAAACACATAATTTTATCGAAAAGTTACGTGGGGATTAAACCCCATCCGCAATATTTCCTTTGTTGCTTCCCTGGTGTACATAATACTTGTTCCTTTGATTAATGAACTTAAAAAAAGGATTTTGATGTTTCATTTAGTTTCCTCAGACGCAAGGTCAACTTTTAATGATATATTTGAAAATATTTTGTATTAATTGATTCTAAGCACACAGGAAAGCACAAAAAATTGTTTTAAAAAGTTATCTTAATTTTCTCTTTGTGAAAATAAGTGTCTTTTGGAGGAGCGACAAAAATCTGAGAAAATTCTTCTAAATCGTATGAAGGTAGATTTGAGTGCAAAATCAATAATTTCACTTAAAAACACATCATTTGCAGAAATCAACAGCATGTTTAACCATTTTTATGTTACAGAGTAGAGAAGTATCACGTCTCATCTAAGCAGAATTATTCAACAAATAAATAAATAAATAAATAAAATAAAATAAAATATGTTCACGAAAAATAAAAGGTTCATCCCTCCTGTCTACGCGGGATGAAACTACGAACTGTCAAGAACTACGAACTAATATTGTATTGCAAAAAACAAATTTGCAGCTATGGTATATATTTCTTCGAAAGACAGGCAATTCGCTTCACTCATCAATTTAAATGTCCTATTTGATCTAACATCACAAAATTCGTTATATTAATCAAAAAATAAATTAACTAAATTAATGCAAATCAATACAAACCATAATATATGCGAGAAAATGAAAAATCAATATCAATTTTATTCTAGGAAAAAACTTTTTACTGCGTTAAAAAATTCCATTTTTACTTTCACTGTGCTATAAAGCTGTAATTATTTCGAAGAATTCACTGAAAATTGCTGTAGTTTATGTGTAAAACTTCTTTTTATGCAAACACTGTTGAAAAAGCCGATACAGATCCACTCTGCTTATTAAAACATGAAATACAGTTACCAGCGTTTCACCTGACGCGGTGTGATATCACGAGTTATTGTAAAAATAATTAAGAAGTAGGAACTCTTCCTGATGCGCAAGCATGTAATTATATTTTTTTTTAAAGAAAACGCTATTTTCATTTGACTGTATACACGCTATGAATAAAAAACCTTTCAATGAAGCGTTTTGTCAGTACCATCTTTACAAAGCAAGAAATTAACCAGTACTGTGTGCAGCATTGGCACATTTTATTTACTTTTTTTTACTTCCTTTTACAAAAAAGGAAATATTGTATTCGCGAAAAAAAATTTCGCTCCAAAATCGGCTTTATTTTCCATTTTGCTCACCCCCAAATGAATATTGAGTTTTTTTTTCAGACACGACCACACGTACTTATGCACCTAAGAACGTATAGATGCCCGAAATATCCATTTTGAAGTTTCCTTAGTTACTTACAACGAAGTTTTCTCGTGATGTCCGTATGAACGTATGTATGTGCGTATGTGTGTATTTATGTCGCATATCTCAAGAACGTTATGTCCTAGAAAGTTAAAATTTGGTACGTAGACTTCTAGTGGAGTCTATTGTGCACCTCCTTTTTTGGTTGCATTTGGTGTTTCTAAAGGGGCACCTTTTGCACCTTTCTGGGGGGAATTCATTGTCAATTTTGGTGCAAGCTCAAGTGGTGTTATAATTTGGCGGACACGGTGATATATTGACACTCTTTTGGTCGCCAAGTTTTGTCGCCAACTTGGCGATAAATTTGGTGATTTTTTTTTAAAAATCTGGTTTTAATGTGACCATTGTTGGTGATATTTAGAGAGTTAGAGAGAGAATCACATTAAACTTGCAATAATAGGGAAATAACATTAAATTGGTGTAAAAGAAAGGCATGGGATGCACTCATCAGCTCGTTTTGAAAATGTTGTTTAGTGTGTCCTACAGGTGACGACAGCTCCGACGAGGCTAAGACGTAAAAGCTCACAGGATAGTTTCATGAAATGTAATTTTTTGCTTTCTGTTGGTGAAATGTATTTCTAGACATTTTCTGAAATACCCTTTATTCAGTACCATCATCTACTAAGAAGAAAAATAACTAGTACTGTGCGCAGCATTGACACATTTTATTTACTTTTTTTTTAAAGTGTTCTTTCGTGTATTTTACTGGCGACGTCGGGACTGAGGAGATTAAGACGTAAAAGCTCTTCAATGAATAATTTTATGAAATGCAATTTTCACCCGTCTATTGGTGAAATATAATCCTAGACATTTACTGAAACTCCCTTTTCTGAGTACCGTCTTCTACTAAGAATAAAATTAAGTAATACTGTGTGCAGAATTGACACATTAACTTTTTTTGTGTAAATGTTGCTTAGAGTATCCAACAGAAAACGCCAACACTGATATCGAAACTGCTAAGACATAAAAGCTCAATGCATTTTTTTTGAAATGCATTCATCTGTCGTCTGTTGGTGAAATATATTCTTAGACATTTATCAAGAAGTTTCACTCTCATACTTTTTAGAATATTAATTTATACTAAGTTTCTATTCCCAAAAGATCTTCAGACAACCAGTAACCAGTGACTTGGGCTAGAAGTCATGCGGTATGGAAAAGTTCCATACATTATTTAGATGTAATAGAATGTAAACTTAAGTACTATTTTTAAAACTAATATGTAAAACTTTATCCGACTATACTGCCGTGTGCAGGTAAATGGCACTAATTGCAAAACTTTTTCATTTTTCTTTTTTGTATTTTTGTCATCTATTGTACGTTAGTCTTATTGTACAAGCTTGCTTATAAGCTTTCCGCTGAAGAAAACGAGCTGATGTGTGCATCACATGACTTCCTTTTACTCCAATTTAATGTCATTTTCCCATTATTGGCAATTTTAATTTGATTCAATAGTTTACTCTCTAAATATCCCCACTAGTGGCCAAACTGAAACCTAATTTAAAGAAAACGCCAAATTTGTCGCCAAGTTGGCGAAAAAAGTTGGCGACCAAAAGATTGGCGATATATCGCCAAGTGTTCGCAAATTATACCACTTGAATATCCATCGAAATTAAGAATGATTTCCCCCTAAAAAGGGGCAAAAGACCCCTTTAAGAACACCCGAACGCAACCAAAAGAGGAGGTGCACAACTAGACCTCACTAGGAGTCTACGTACCAAATTTCAACTTTCTATTACATACCGTTCTTGAGTGATGCGACATACATCCGCTTTTCCGCACATACGCACATACATACATACGTACATACGGACGTCCCGAGAAAAGTTGTTGTTATTAACTCGGGGAATGTCAAAATGGATATTTCGGGTGTTTATACGTTCTTAGGCGTGTGTGTTATCCGCGTGTGCTCGGGTTGAAAAAAAAAAAAAAAACTCAACATTCATTCTGGGGTGGGCAAAATGGAAATTAAGGCCGAATTTTGAGTGAAATTTTTTTCGCGAATACAATACTTCCTTTTTTGTAAAAGGAAGTAAAAAGCAGAAAAAAACATCCAACATTTTCCCATCGCTAGTATTGAATCCAAACTGCATTTCTTCAAATATCTCGAAAACTCATTTCTGTAGATACTGTCGTGTACCTGTCCACAGCAGTATGTTTGTAAAACGTTTGAAAATATAAATCGAAAATTTTAATCCGGAATTTACCTAGTTCATTGTAACAAAATTTTTTTTTACAAAGTGAATTTTGCTATGAAATTTCAGCTATTTGTTTATTTTTATGGAACAGGTGTTTTGATGGATGCTATTGTATTTAAGAGATAACGTACAGTTAACATATGCTTTCTTATTTCGTTATCTGCTTAAACATTTGTTAGGAAGTTCATTTCAACCAAAAATGGTTTTACGAGTGAAATAAATGCTTATTTTTTCTAGATAAACTTCTTGAATGACAGTTTTCACTCATGAAGAATTCCAGTCATGAGAACTTTGGCTGGCACATTTTCTATGCAAGTCTAGCTCGTAAAATGAAGAAAAAAAATCCTCACAATTAAAAAAAAGGATATATGAAACGAAATTTTTTTTTTTCAATTTGCCTGATCAGCAAAACCATACTATTTTTTTTAATTTTTTTAATTCGCATTTTGCATTTTATTAGCAAAGTTAATCTACAGAAAATTAGCACATCTCTTCACTTTTAAACAAGTATCAAGTTTCAACTAAAAACCATTGAAGAATAATAAACAAAACACAAAATAGAAATGAAGAAATCAACGCTTTTGCAATAATATTTATAATTGAAAAACTCTAAATGAAAAATAATAAATATTTTTGGGCTTCTATATATTAGTTTTGGAGTTATCTTGGAGACAAATTTTCAGTAAGAAAAGAGATAAATTCGTAAAAAACTTTTCAAAGATTACTTGTTGGTGTCAAAGAGTTAAAGGCGTGTTAAAAACAAAAGTTTTGAGCAATTCATCCATGTCAAGTCACATCAGTAAAAAAAGCAATCATTTTGAATTTTTTCAACGCTTAGGTTTCTTTGAGGAAGCATCTGAGCAATAAATACTTATGTTTCTTTCATTTTCTAAAGTGTTCGTGTGAAAAATGCGTACTATTGTTTAAAATTACAAGGAAACGCGTTTCCTTGCAGCAGCATTGAAAAAAGAATTCAGTTAGGCAATTAACTAGTAAAATATTTTTCTTTTAATTCTGATGTATTTTACGTATTTTATGTCACTCATTTCTAGGGAAGATGCATTCCTTTTACTTTTTCTTTTTTTTTATCTAAAAATCATACGTCTTCAAAATCGATATATTTACATGAAAAATATATTATAATAGAAAATGTTTTTCTTTTTGTAAATAAAAAATGAAACAAAAAACTACTGAAGATTTTCTACATTCCCTAAGATTTATTTACTTCACAAAAAATATAGATTAAATATGTTTTTAAACCATAAAATTTGACAAATTAACACAAAAAAGTTGAAAAATAATGAAATAAAGAAGTAAAGTAAAAGTAAATAATATAGAATTAAGTAAATAAACAAGTAATAAAAAGAAAATAAAATACAAAAATTAATGGAGAAGAAGCTAAACAAACAATAAAAACGAAAAAAAAAGAAGCCGAATATTAGTAATAAAAAAAAACGAATTGCATGCTTGGGGGTGGGGGAAGTAAATGAAAAACGAAATTTAAATGCTTAAGAGCGCAGTTATACACTGTAAAAACGATTCAGAAACGTTCCTGGAAAAAAATGGGCAGCTGATGTGCCCAATTTTTTCCAGTAACATATCTTGGTAAAATCAGGAACACTTTCCGCTAAAAGTCAGTAACCTTTCTGAAATTAAACTTGAAACTTGATGAAGACGGGCGAAATATGCCCTGTTAAAGTCAGTCATGTCTCTCGAACCTTCCAGAAAAATTAAGTAGGTTTAGTGTAATTGATTAGAACCTTCCTAATTTACTAAGAAGGCTCCATAAAACTCAGAGCTACCACAGCTAAGGCTGTGCAAGAAAGAACCATGCATCTCTCTTGCCCACAAGTCCTGCCTTTCAAAGCTGTAGCTATCCATTGACATTTTCGCTCTCATTAAGAGCTTAGTCAATCTGGACATGCCGTAAGCAACCTTAGGCAGATGCACTTAATAAACACGTTCATTCAAAGTTTAAACTGGTTACTAAAAATATTTTCCACAACAGTGAAAAGTCTGCACGCGTGCAACTTGTAGCGATTCAGGAAACTTTTTTGTGACAATACTTGTTTTTACGGGGAAATAGGTGAAAACGTGTGAAATCCCGAGACGTTCCACGGGAATAACCAGTAACGTTTAGGAATTTTTTTACAGTGTACAACATAAAATAAGTATAGAATTGGAGTACCGGCAGAAACCTTTATTATCAAACTTCAAATAGTTACTAAACATTACTGATAAACTGGTCTTTTTTAGCCTACTTTTCCGTAAAAGTGAAATAAAGAAGAAAAATATATGAAAGAAGGCTTTTTGCATATTAAAAGTATTGCTAAAGATAGAAAAAGAAAAAAAATGTCAAAAATAAATGAAATAATTGAATAAGTCTTAAAAATTTAAAAGTTAGAAAGTTGGGTTTTGACTTTGAGATGATGAGTGCCAGTTGGTTAATTAGTTTGCTTGTCTGCCCATAATAACTTTTGACTGAATAGTCCGCTTCAAACAAACCTTTCTTTCGAAAGATCTTGGCAAGGACATCTCATTCCAACGTTTCATTTTTTGATTTGAACAATATTTCATTTAATTTTGAGCAATTAACTATAGTATCTACGGGGAAATTTACGACAAATATAAACTCCGAACTTTAATACGAATTTACTTAAAATAAACTTTGTTTGAAAAAGCTCTTGATGAAGAATATGTATAGGAAATACTTTCTTGATTTAACTATTTTAAGAATATTTTTTGAGCACTTCAAAAAATTTTAACATTGAAGTCTGCGGGAGAAAATACCAAAATATTAAAAAACCTGTGGAGATTCTGCAACTTTTCATTTCAAGAATTAGTGAAAAAGATATTAATAAAAATCGAAATACTCTCGCTCGTTGACTTATTATTGTGTAAGTGAAAGATAAATATGACTGAATTAAAACAAATTGAATTTAAAGCACAAATGTTTTTGCGGTGAAATATGTTGGGTCTCAGATTCGGAGTAGGGGTCGGTTCGGTTTTGAGGTAAAGCAGTAGGAGTTGAAAGATTTTAAATTACATGAGTCGGAGTCGATCATTTCCCCTCAGACCCCGCTGCCCTGGAAATAATGTTTGTGTAAATGATTTGTTTTCTGATGCTTTAAATGAATTTATTCTTTTATTTTTGTCCGCTAAAAATTAAAAATTTGTAGCCTTTTCTTTTTAAAGGAAAGAAAGAGCTGCAAACGATTTTATTTCCTATGAAAATTATCTGGTTCGGCGGACTTTTTTTTCTGAAGTTAATCCTTTTTTTGAGCAATCACGATTGCTTATTGCTTTCATTTGACTGTTTTTGATGTCTTATCATTTTTCCCACCGCCACCCTCCACAGCATCACCGTCGACCGGGTCCTCACGATGTTGCACCTCTAGCGAAAACCGTCTCCAGGTTTCGTCAATATCCTACACTTACACGCATACATACACGCACCTACACACATATACATATATACACCTACACACACAAACACACACACACACACACTCACATACACACAACTACCCACACACTCATGCCTGCACACAGACACAAACACATATGCCTACACACACATACACATACCCACACACACATACACACAACTACCCACACACTCATGCCTGCACACAGACACAAACACACATGCCTACACACACACACACATACCCTCCACACACAAACACGCACGCTTATATATACACACACACTCGTGATTGCGAAAAACATAATTTGAATTCAAGATGACAAAATTCAAATTTTTTTTTTTTTTTTTTTGGAAATCCGAGGCTCTTTATTTTTACCCAAAAGAAAGATCTGCAAACGATTTTTAAAAATAAGATTGAAATGTATGTATTTTGTTGTGTTTTATTTTAAATTACTTTTTCTTTCGTTAGCGATTACAGAATTATGTTTTGAGAAAAAACTGATGTGTTAGTTACTTTTGCGTTGTTTAAAGGTGCTTCTTGTTTATTTACCTGTTAATCTTTTTTTTTTTAATTTTTAAATTGAGACCGATTTTGTTTTTGAAATCGGCTTTAAATGTTAAAAAGGTCTTTTATGTAACTTACAACTATTGATTACTGCTGGAAATACGGTGTTGGTATGAGGGAAAATAGGTTTGTTTAGTTCTGGACTGAAATTCTTGTTCTGATATGCAGTGCGTACTAATTGCTTGCCAGCACTTGAAACCTGATATCTTTTACTTTATCAAATGAGTTGTGCCCATAACAGGTATTTGATTTATCATTAAGCCCATAGGGTCTGATCTAACTGCAATCCTCGGAGAATTCTTTCAAAAATTAAAAGACAATTTATACAACAATAGCAAAATATGTATGACTTTAAGTTTTTGTTATAATACTTAAAATCAATAGTGATCTCTATAGCGATGTGGCTTTTAACATCAAAAGAGCCATTTTTGTTACGTAATTTACGCAATCAATGCACCCATGTATGGTATGTAGCATATGCAATGACAAAAAAACAAAAACAAAAGTGCGGTGAAGCTCTGCAGCACTTTTTTTGATAGATACTATTCAAAAGGGACCAGATATATTTTGCCAATGCTCTTCAAGTTTCATACTCTTTCTTTTCATATCTTTACGTGCATCGTTCAGTTTCTGAAAACTCTGAATAACATTTTAAATATGTGTTTACCAGTGGTGCACACGGGAATTTTTCAAGGACGGGGTGGAGGGCTGCTCGACTATTTCCATACCTTTCTTAATGAGCCACCATACAGTTTCTTTTGATTTCATCAATTGTCAAGGACTTGTTTTGTGACTTGTTTTCTTATTTGACTTTGAACGCTCATTTTTACGGTATAATTTTAAACTCATAATATTACAACTAAAAATTAAAACAGATTTACGTTGTAACGAAAGCACGCGCGTTACACAGTCATATAGAATCATGAAATAGAAGTAATGAAAGAAATCTTGACTTTGTTGTCACGTGGGCTTACTAGTGCACGTGATAAGATCAATTTCTATATCAATACAATTTATACAATTTATAAGCATTCAGAAAAAAAACCCGATGCTCATGGGGGGGGGGGAGGAACTCCTGGACTTGTGACCCCACCCCCTTCTTGTGTGCGCCACTTGTGTTTACTGTAGACTTCCAATTTTCCGATACTGTTGAGATGGCCCTAGTTTGGATAAGCAAGAGTCCGGACATTTGAACTGACACCCTCAAGAACTCTTCCGACTATATCAAAACAGTGAAGAAAAAAAATTAGTGGAGAATTGTATAGTTTAATCCAATTTATTAGTGAAGGGATGAATAGATAGATTAAAAACGTTGAGAGGGTACATACTTTCTTTACTCTGGATCGGGGTCCCCCCCCTTTTTTTCTCAAGTAATTGTATTTACCTAAATTCTGCATATTCTCCCACGTCTTTATTTTCTTATTCCTTGGGATAAGGTTTTTAAATTTTGGGACTAATGCTGTGGTTTTGGCAAGGAATCATTGAGGTAATGTTTTCGTGGTCAGGCGTAATAAAATTAAGAAGGTTAGTACGTTTGAATAATTAGACACCTTAGTTAATTGAAGTTTGCACAATCGGTATTTTACTATGAGTTATTTTTATTGCTTCTGCAAATTGATATCAATCGTACCAGAACTTTTCACCAAAGTGATCTCTAAATACTTAATCCACGTAAAACACTGCGCTTTACCAATATCAAAGTTTAAAACAAGGACATTAAAAGGATTTCGTAACCTAAAAAATCGAGTTCAAATAATAGGGTGGTCGAGATTTATCCAGGTTTAGTTGTCAGGCTCGCCGATCTATGGCACGAATCATAGGCTTCCTGCTTCGAAAGTTCAGCCGCCATTAATTACTGACCTACAGCTTCTGCCGAGTGATAGCAACATCAACATGATGGATGGTATGTTGAGCGGCAAGTGGCAGTCCCAGGTAGCACGCGATACTTCATTTTCTGAAAACCTTTTGAGTGTAAGTGAGGAGAATGGTACTGCACTGGCCATGAATAAATGAATGGTCGTCCCTCTTCTCTAACGTTTTCTTTCTTTCGTTTTTGTGCAATTTATTGCTTAATTACATCAATCGACAAGAACGATTGTTTAAATTGACAAATCAAATGCTTTTATATATAACTTGACAGATATCACCCGGAAAAAACTAATAAGCTCCTGTTATTCATTCTATACATATTACATTCCTTTTTCAAATTTTATTATTTAGCACTTTATTTTTCACACTAAAGCGGAGATCCATCCAAGAATACTTGTTAGTTACTATTTTATAATAGTTTGTACCCTGATAGTTTGATTACTCAACTGTGTCACACTTTGGTTGAAGAAAATGGTGCTGCACTTCCCATGAATAAATAAATGGTCGTCCTTCTCTGACGTTCTCTTTCTTTAAGTTTTAGGCAATTTATTGCTTAATTATACACATCACTCAAAATACAAAAATGGTTGTTTAAATTGACCAATCAACGGTTTTTAAGTATAACTTTCCAGATATCTCCAGGAAAATGTTTCAACTCTTCATTAGTGTAAACGTTCATCGTAAGCAACAGCTAAGTTGTAAAAAAAAAAAAAAAAACTCATGTTATTCATTCTATACATAGTAGCATCCTATTATTTAAATTTATTGTTTGGTGTTCTTTTTTTTACACTAAAAAAGGTTTCATCCTAGGAAAACTCTTGTGTTTTCATGACAATTTGTACAGTAAAAGCTGTAAAGTTGACCATCCTTGTTTGTTGATCACCTGTGTATCTTGACCACCGATTTTCACCAATTTCGTCTGAGAATCTTATAACAAACCCTTTGTAAGTTGACCAGTTATGGACTGCACTGCAAGTGGTCAACTTACACAGGTTTCACTGTACTCTGCTGCTTTGATTATTCAACTGCAATTTATTACCTAAAAATATCTCTCGAACTACAAAAAGGGTTGCTTAAAATGAAGAATGAACACTGAACAGTTTTAAAGAAAAACTACCCAAATATCGGCTAGGAAAAGAGTTTGAACTCTTTATTAGTGTAATCATCACGAGCAACAGCTAAGTTGTTAAAAAACGAAGAACTGTTTTTCATTACATACTCTACGCTTTCTATTTTTTAATTTCATAGTTTAGTTCTCTACATTTCACACTAAAAAGAGATTTCTTTCCAGGTTGTTTTATAACTGTTAGTTGTTATTTTATAACAGTTGGAACTTTGTGACTTTGATTATTCAACTTTGTCATATTTTGACTGAAGAGGAAGATCACAGCAATGGTCATGAATAAATGTTCGTGCTCCTCGAAAATTTTCTTTTTCTTTTTTTGGCAGTTCATTGCCTGACCACATCACTTGAAATGCAAGAAAATTTGTTTCAAATCAATAATCAACTCGTTTAAATTGACAGATGTCCGCAGCAGAAGTTTCAACTCTTCATTACGGTACATTCATTGCACTATTTCTTAGCAATTTTTTTGTCTAGTTACATCACCCTAAATACACAAGAAAACGGTCGTTGAAATGAACAATCAACGTATTCAAGTATAACTTGCCAGATATCAGCAGGCTAACAATTCCGACTCTTCATTAGCGTAAGTATCGCTCAAGAGCACTAGCTAAGTTGTAAAAAAAAAAAAAAAAAATAATAATAATCAGTGAAAAAAAATGAATAATTGCCACCAAAACCCCGTTGTAGATCAATACCTCTTTATATTAAACATTGCATTGTTTTTATTCTGGTGACGTTTTACTCAAATCAAATCAACATGATACACAATTTATCGAAAATGTATTCGTCAACATGAATGAAATATCAAAGGATACTTTGCTTTTTCGATGCATATAATGTAAGCTATAGCAGTATATTTTAAAACAGAAAAGCTATTGGTGTACAAGAAAAAAAATAATATTATCAGAAGAAGTTTACAGAAAAAATCTTCTTTTTTGCACAATAAAAAAAAATCTAACGCTTTCTTTTTAGCTCAAAGTTGAAAAACAAAATCGAGATTCTCATATGCTTAAGCATTTGATGAGAAAACTTCAAGATATAGACTATGAACATTACAAAGCTGTTTTCATTTCATGCCAAGGAAAAGTCTGAAAATATTTTTGTCTTTGGTATCAATTGAGGAGTTTATCTCTTACTTTTCTATTTTTATTAAATTTATTTTAAGTTTCAATTTTCTAATGGCTATTATTTAATTATTAGACATTGCTTTCTCCTAAAATGAATAAATCTTTTACTTCATTTGTCGGTGCTTTTGAAACATCATTACTGCTTTTAAGGGCTCTTTAGTTATTTACTTTTGAAATTTTAGTTTAAGGCCTTTCATGCTGTAGTTTAATTCCATATTGACATACATAAATAAATTATGAATACAAATATTGAAAAATCGTGGTTAAGTATTAAAAATGTCAAATTAGCAACTTCTGATCATTGGAGTTTATTGAGAAATGACGTGTTATTTATCGAGAGACCAAATTTGGTTTATTTTTTTTTTAGTAGCTACTGGTTTTTCCTTTATGTATAACAGCTTTCTGTTGTTTTGAAAGGGTTCTTTTGTCAAATGAAAATAAACATGTGGCTTAATAGTTGTGATAACTGATGATGGTAAAAATAATTATTTTGCTTGAGGAAAAAAAATCCTGGCTATAGACAAATTTACTAATTATTACTTCTTAACTTAATAAAAATTGAAAAAAAGTACTGATTTTAGGCACACATTAATAATTAACTTTGCTTTAGTTTTATGATTATATTTCTAACTACGTAATTTTTTTTTCCCTATTTAAATTAAATGTATTTCTTTTTTAGCAACTGTTGAAAATTCATTACTAAAAAATGCATTTTTTCCCGCTGAATAAATTGAGCTAATGCAGAAATTTGCAATTCTGATTTTAGTTTCATGACAATATCCAAGTCACAGCCATTTCTCCTTTCACCAATCCCAAAACAAAATGCAGTCTACAGCAAACTTTCAACTGAAGTGGAATAAATCTATGGACTTTATCACAATCAGATAGCTTCGAAATGCATAGCATATGTCAAAATCTGGATGCATCTGTCTAGAATTCGCATCGCCGACTCGCATTTACATTTTACCAAATTTATCGCCTGAAGTGCTGGCGATCCGGATGGAAAGTCCGGCCGGCATTAATTGCCGGACGGTAGCTTCGGGAAATTGTGGCAGAACATTCACTGCCTGTGTACTATTATGCTGCATCGAATCTCACAGATTCAGTTCTCTTGAGAGAGAGAGTGAATGATGCAAAAAGAACGATTACATTTCTGTTCGCGATTTTGCGGTTGAAACATTTTCTGTTTTGCGAATCCTTAGTTGCTTGTCAAAAATATTCTATGCTAGAGTTTAAGATTTTGTTATTGTAGAAGCATCTCTTGATATCACAAGAATTTGCATTTGATAGTGGAATTACATGTACTATGTGATCTGAAAGTGGGCGATTGCCCCTCTTCCCTTTATTTTCAACATTATGTTATTTTATGATTTAAGCTTTTTAGTTAATCTTTTGAAGGTCATAAACTCTGAAGTAGAATATTAAAGTGTTCGATATTTTCAGAAAAAAAGAGGAAGAAAAGAATAAAAAAAACAGCATTTTTTAAACAGTATTTTTGTTGCTTTTTGCTAATATGAAGTTTATGATTTCTCACTATCATACAAAAAATGTAATTGTTTTATTATTTGTGTTCAGTAATGTTCAAAATAAACTAGAACTAAGGAACTTCATGTGTCTGATAATGGTCCTTAAAGAGTTTAGAGTTTCAGAAAGGACACGATTTCTCCATAAGACCTTACTCTTATAAAAACTAAAGACTGTGTTAGTACTACTATTCACACCAGGTTACTTTAATAAAATTATATTCAGATATTGCTAAAATCCTAAGCTCATGATGTAAAGATACTGCGCAAATAATCATAAGCAAGCTGGCATCTCAACTTAAATAAGACTCAGCCTAACTTGCGAGAATGATAAAGATCCTCAGTAAATGTGCTGAACTTTACATCGTAAGAGTTAATTCAAATATTTAAATCGCTCTGAACGAAACGCGATAGTATCCAAAACTAAATGCGTTTTCAGAAAGATATTTTTTGTTAAAAACTTGAGTTAAAGCATGATATCTTCATAAAAACTTGTCCTCAGAACCTTAAAAATCTGAAGAGTTTGTGAGTGCTATATCCAACTCTGGATAGTTCAAAAAATGTTTTGGCATTGCAACAATCGTGCGCTTACGACTTAAGATAATGCACAATTAATCATAAGCAAGCTTGATGCTCAACTTAAGTGTTCAGCATAATGAGGGACTTGCGAGTTTGATAAAGACGTTCATTTAATGTGTTGAACTTTACATCTTTAAGAGTTTATAAAATGTTTTAATAGCTCGAAACAAAACGCCATAGTAACCAAAACAAAAGGAATTTTTAGAAAACAATTTTTGTTTGAAACTTGCCCTCAGATAAATTGAAGAATTTGTCAATGCTACAATCAACTCAGGATAGATCGAAAAATATTCTGGTATTGCAACAGTAGTGATCTTACGACTTAAGATAATACACAATTATACATAACCAAGTTTGTAGTAGCCCAACTTAAATGTTCAGCCTAATTTGCAAGAATGATAAAGATGCTAAGTAAATGTGTTGAGTACAACATCTTTAAGCGTTATCTAAATGTTTTATTCGCTCTAAAAATGCAATAGTGTAAAAAACAAAAGGAAATTTCTGAAAGTACGTAAAGTTAAAAACTTCAGATAGTGCATAATAATAAAAACTTGTCCTCAGAAAAACTGAAAAATTTATCATTCAACTGAGGATAGTTCGAAAAATGTTTTAGCATTGCAACAGTCGTGCACACACGGCTTAAGATAATACACAATTAATCATGAGCAAGCTTGTAGCCCAACTTAAATGTTCTGCATAATGAGCTGCTTGTGAGATTGATAAAGACGTTCATTTAAATGCAATGTGATGAACAAAACATCTTGACGAGTAATAAAATGTTTTAATCGCTCTAAACAACATGCGGTAGTATCCAAAACTAAAGGTATTTTCAGAAAATATTTTTGTTAAAAACTTTAGATAAGACATAATTCAACAATTGATAGGGCATGATACCTTCATAAAAACTTGTCCTCAAAAAAGCTGAAGAATTTGTTAGTGCTATATTCAACTCAGGATAGTTTGAAAAATGTTCTAAAAACTTGTCCTCAGAAAAGCTGAAGAATTTGTCAGTTTGAATTCAACTCAGGATAGTTTGAAAAATGTTCTGGTATTGCAACAATCGTGCACTCACGATTTAAGACAATACACATTTAATCATAAGCAAGCTTGTTGCCCAAATTAAATGTTCAGCCTAATGAGGGACTTGTGAGAATGATAAAGACGTTCATTTAATGTGCTGAACTTTACATCTTTGGAAGTTAATAAAATGTTTCAATCCCTCTAAACAAATTACGACACTATCCAAAGCTAAAGGTATTTTCAGAAATCATTTTTTGTTTAAAACTTGCCCTCAGAAAAGCTGAAGAATTTTTAAGTGCTACATTCAACTCAGGATAGATCAAAAAATGTTCTGGCATTGCAACACATGCACTCACGACTTAAGATAATACACAATTAATCATAAGCAAAGCTTGTAGCCCAACTTAAATGTTCAGCCTAATGAGGGATTTGTGAGAATGATAAAGGCGTTCATTTAATGTGCTGAACTTTACATCTTTAGAAGTTAATAAAATGTTTCAATCGCTCTCAACAAATTACGACACTATCTAAAACTAAAGGTATTTTCAGAAATTTTTTTTTGTTTAAAACTTGCCCTCAGAAAAGCTGAAGAATTTTTAAGTGCTACATTCAACTCAGGATAGATCAAAAAATGTTCTGGCATTGCAACAATCGTGCACTCACGACTTAAGATAATACACAATTAATCATAAGCAAAGCTTGTAGCCCAACTTAAATGTTCAGCCTAATGAGGGACTTGCGAGAATGATAGCGCCAGACGAAGTGTGTTCCGTACCACTTGTCATTTTGCCGATTCGATCGTGTGAAGTGCAGAAAGGTACGCCAGGGAAGTCCAGCCGTCATTAATTACTGGGCAGTTGCTTCTGACTCACGATAGCGACACCGCCGTGATGGATGGCACTTTGAGAGAACGTGGCAAGTGCAGATCCGAAACATGGAACTACTTTTCGCGAAGCCCACGGAAAAATAGAAACGTCGACTCAGAATTTTGAATGCAATTTTTACTTTTTACCGTGATTGAAACTTAAGTGTAAAATGAGTAATGCTCTTTCATAAATTAGGCAGTGAGAAGAAAAGGGATGTAAGTGGACTTTTTTTTAGGTTTGAGCAAAACTCGTTTAAAGTTTAGATTCTAGGTGAACTTTTGTGCATGTTTTTCCCTTATCATACCGGTTAGCAACAACTAACTGGACGAGTATCTTGTCCGAAATCAGAGAAGAGGTTCTTTCACCAGTTACTCGTATACTGGTTAACTCCAAATTTTTTATTTTTTAATGAATTTGAATGCATTTTTACTTTTTAAAACCATGGTTGAAAGTTAGTGTAAAATGAGTACTTTTCTATCATAAATGAGGCAGTGAGAAGAAAAGGGATGTAAGTGGATTTTTTTTTTTTTTTTTTAAGGTTTGTGAGAAAAACTAGTTTAAAGTGAAGATTCTATGTGGACTTTTGTGCAAGTTTTTCCCTTAATCATGCTGTATAGCAACAACTAACTGGACGAGTAGTACCATCTCTTGCCCGAAATCAGAGAAGAGGTTCTTCGACTAGTTACTTGTATACTGGTCATCTCCATATTTTTGATTTTGACACTTGCATCCGTTTGCTTATTACTGACTCAATTGTGCCTGCTCAGATTAGTTTTTAAGTAAATTTTAAGCAACAGTTATATACTATGAATTCAAAAGAAAGAAATTTAAGAATTTCTGGTTTCTTTTCTTATTTTAGTCCATTTTGATCGGAGTTTGTATGAAATATAGTCCAGATTATTATTTTTTTTCTAAATGCTCTCTATGATTCGACACCTGGAAATGTAATCTTTTAGAAATGAATTTCCAAATGAGATTAAAACAATAATGAAAAAGAAGATCGCATAAAATTTGAGTTGTTTTGTGGTTAAAAAATTGCGAAATGAAAAAGAAAAATGCATAAATATAAAATCTTTTTGTTAACATTAAAACTTTTCACGGACAGCACACTGGGAAGAATGATTGGCTTTAAACCAGGTATAAAAATAAATGTCACTCTGCTTCATGTAAGCTGTGGTTACGTTTATAGAGTCATCTTATTATAAAACTATAAATATAAATTATGTTATTGGTATTTGGTATTTTAAAAGTAAATTTACATTTCCTTAATGCGAAAAAATTGCAAAAAATAAGGCTAACAGATATCAGAATTTTTGATCTCATCTTCTGTCTTTGAAAATATTTAATGACGATTGAATAAAACTAATCAAAACTTTTTAGAATTTTTTTTTCTAGTAAAATACATCTTTCTGTTTTTATTTTATAATTTATTCTTTCGAATATTAATAAATATTATTTTCTTAAAAGTCATACAAGGAATAGTCTTTTTGAATAAAAGATAAATGTTTCGAAAAAGTGATAGTTACATAATGTGAAATTGGAAGATGGCAATTACTTTGAATATACAAGAGCCAAACTCTCCAGAAAACTTAATTAAACGCAAGAAATTCCGTTTCCTTCCTAATCTGCAATTTAAATAAAAATTAGTTTGCTGATTATGAGAGGAATTAGGCATTACAGAATTGACATCATATTTGAGATTTTTACTAAAGCTCAGGAATTAAAAAGGTCTGAATTAAAAGTTCTGACATTGAAAGTAATTTATTTATCTCCGAATAAAAGCAATGTTTCATGTTTTAACACAATATCAGGATCTTTTTAAATGTGTACTACTTAATGGAAAAACTTTAATTGCTTACTAAAATTATTAAAAATACACCATCTCGTTTTTATAAATAAAAAGTGCTTAGATTACGTCGTTATAATCTGGCGAAGTTTCTCCCTTCATTAGCGTAAATTGTATTTCTCGACTGTTAAGTTACAAATAGCAAAACCGAAGACGAATAAAACTTTTCAACAATAAATTGGAACCACATTGTAGAGGCTAATTAATATGCAACTCAACTAAAATATGACTTTGTAAATGACTCTATCGGGGCTCTTGGGAATCACAAATGGCTTTTTACTTAGATTGGATTTCGAAAATAATTCTATTTGCCGTTGAACATTTTCCTTTTTGTCTGTTTCTTACATTGCTAATGACTCAAGGTGCTGCATGCATGTTAAAATCGGGGGAAAAAATGTACCGCAAGTAAATTAATTAACCGCAAAACTTGATTTAATTTAAAACCCTAGATTTTTTTGTTGTCTTTTTAAGTGTATGTTCGGTTTAAATTCGTTCAACTATACCTTCTTTATCTAGGAATGCCATTTCGAATTATTCTCTGGAGAGTTGGAATTAGCATATGTCTTACTTTTCGAACGAAAAAAAAAGCAACAACTAATAATAATATAAACTGAAGATGCTCTTTTCTCCGACTTTGAAAGAAGCAGAAAAACTGCTTTAAAGATATACTAATATCGTCTGACTATCATATTGAGATATTTCCCTAGTACAAGCGCTCCTTTAAAAAGGGAAAGAAAATTGGTGAGTCGAACAGCGGATAGATGGCGCTGGTGTCAGCGCAGAATGATAAATGGCCGGCACTGTCAGAACGGTAATTATCGGCTCACCTCATCTGGCCACCCCCTCCTCCCTCTCTCCTCTTCCCTTCTCTCCCTTTCAGAGAGAGGGATGGAGAGAGAGGGATGCGAGGGGATGCGGGAGAGACAGCTCTAGGGAGAGCCGCCAGCAGATCAGTTGGAGACCGAGTCTGAACAGATTTAGGGGTAGCAATCGATTTGGGTCGCACTTTACGCGCACCCCTCTTTCCATCCTTTGCTTTTCGTGTTATTAGTGTGCTGCTTCTGTCCTATTTCCAATTTGTTATACGGGGTCTAAAGTATTGTTTTAATCGCATGTTTGGAAAAATCAGATTTCTCCTCCAAAGAACAAAAGAAAACCATTAAAATTTATGAATTGATTTCGAAAAATATTTTTGAATAACCTATTTTAAAATATTTCTTCTTTGGGTCGTGTACTTGAATAAATCTAAATGCTCCCCTCCAAGAGGGTTTTCATGATTTCTTATAAATTAAATGAAACATATGATAGATATTATTCTAAATGCATTATCACTTTGGTTTTAAATGTTCCCTTTTAACTTTTTTTTTTTTGGATTTTAAACATTATGAATGAAATCATGAAATATATGCAGGAGACACGTTACATATAGAAAAATCAAGAAAACAACGTGCCCCATTGATACTTATAGAGATTCATCATTTCGTATAGAGGAACAGATCAAATGATAGTATCGATCATTTAATATGTAAATATTTTTTATAATTCTTATTTTTTTTGTGAATTATTTACATAAATAATAATCCATGATATTGATAGTGGGAAGCGGTTAAAAAAACCCACGATGTTCTTGTTAAACTTTTACTGCTGTAAGAGAAACGAAATCTTTCAATATTTTTTCAATAAAACTTTTATCCCTTACAACATCGTGATTTCTGTATGAAAAGTTATTCTTGTCTAAGGTTTTGACTTTGGTCAGTTAAAGATGCCTTCCAAGTATGCTCCATACATGTCTTACAATACATGCATTCAAACCGTTTGATTACCGTGAATATTTCAAGAGAAAGACACAGGGTTTCATTTTAGAAAAATTGCTTCTACAGGGTGTCCGGAAAAAGACTGACTGTTTTCAAAAAATTATAACAGAACAGTTAAGGATAAAAAAAAAAAATTATTGCAGAAAATTCATGTGGTTGGCGCTAAATGTTTTCCTTCAGAGTTCCAAATTTTAGTTCAAAAGTGTTTCAATAGACGGCGCTGCACATAGTAAGACTGTAAGTCAAAAAAGAATAATTGAAATTCACCGATTTTTCCTCCGATTGCGACATGCGACTACAGCCGACAATTGTTTGAAAATATTGTTTTGTTCTTTTGTTCTTTATTTTCGAAAAAATATGATGTAATTTTCTTTTTTTTATTTTTTTTATTTATGAGCTTACTCTCTGCAGCGCCATCTATTGGAAATATTTTCAACTAAAATTTGTAACTGTATGGGGAAAAAATTTACGGCCCACCACATGAATTTTCTGCGAGAATTATTTTTTTATCATTTACAGTTTTCCTGTTATGATTTTTTGAAAACAGTCAGTCTTTTTCAGGACACCCTGTAATTACATAGTCTATGTGTGCTGCTGGTGAGTACTGCAAAATATTTAATCTAGCAGATTTCACACGGAAAATAAGTTCGTTATCTCTCCGTGAAGATTTTTTCTTGCCTTCTGAAGGTTTTGAAGATGAGTATTCAAATCAGTAGGATGTCATCCGAAACATGCAGAACATGTTTCACACATGTTCTGCATGACATGCAGTCTGACTTAAGCAACGGTTTAAGGTCAAGTAGCCTGATCTCGGTGGCAATTACAGGCAAAACGGCATTTCATTGTCCCAGATTCTTTCAGCAGCAGGAGCTCCATGTACTGCCATTGAACAGGGGCTCCCTGAACTAAAATATTTGGCAGAGTAAGATCCCAATTTATCAAATGAAATTCCAAAGTTTTTTTTTTTTGGATGATAAGATACGAGCTTGCATGCATACCTACAGTGAATGAAACGATAGGCATCATTTTTACTTTCTTTTACAAAAAAGAAAGTATAGTATTCGCGAAAACATTTTCTCTCGAAAATCGACTTTAATTTCCATTTTACTCACCCCCGAATGAATATTGAGTTTTTTTCGACTCGACCACACGTGGATAGGTGCCTAAGAACGTATAGACACGAGAAATATCCATAATGACGATTCCCGAGTAAATTACAACGAATTTTCTCTTGACGTCTGTATGAACGTATTTATGTATGTGCAGATGCGCGTATGTATGTCGCATAACTCAAGAAGGGTAAGTCCTAGAAAGTTGAAATTTGGTACGTAGATTCCTAGTGGAGTCTAGTTGTACACCTCCCCTTTTGGTTGCATTCGGGTGTTTCTGAAGGGATCTTTTGTTAATTTTGTTATCACTGTTAATTTCTATGTAAACTCAAGTGGTGTTATAATTTGGCGAACACTTGTTGATATATCCTCAATCTTTTGGTCGCCAAGTTTTGTCGCCAGCTTGGCGACAAATTTGACTTTTTTTTTTTCAAAATCTGTTTTAATTTGGCCACTGTTGGTGATATTTAGAGAGTGAATTATTGAATCACATTCAAGTTGCCAGTAATGGGGAAATGACATTAAATTGGAGTAAAAGGAAGTCATGTGATGCACACATCAGCTCGTTCAAAAAGCAATACTGTAATACTACTTTCAAATTTTACTAAGCGTCTTTACTATATTTGCCGAATATGATTTGTTCGAGGAGGTTACAGTGACATCTTGTGGCTAACCATTGGGGCACCTTTGCTGGTGCCCCAATACAGAACATTTAATACAGCAGTTTTCATACGGGAAGCAAAGTTCTGATCTCTTCCAGGTTTTGATAGTCTGTCGCGCTAAGGACAAAAGTCGTACCTGTAGCTGAGTCTAAAATGAGAAATTATTGTTTCAAGTTGTGAGCCTCCATGTTTTTGATTTAGGTGCAACTTTTTCAGGATTTATAAAAATATATTTTTTTTTCTGACAAATGACCATAAAACATTGTATTTGGGTGAAACATGACAAAGAATCACCTGGCGACCGGAACTAAATTTTCATGAAAAATTCAGATACGACTTTTGTGCTTAGCACGACATTAATCTTCAAGTGGTTTTGACGAAGGATAGTCAAATCAAAAGGATACCATCCTAGAGTGTTTCATATAAAATCTGCAACACACAATACCGTCTGTCCATAAGTAATGGTACAACTTCAAGGCGTTTGAAGACGGTGGCAATTTCGGGCGAAATGGTGTTTCATTTTTCAAGATTCTTTCAGCAGCATAAGCTCTTTAAGCGGCTGAATTATCGTCTAAAAACGAATGTGAACGATTCATGGCTTCCAAACTTTACATGTAGGGTTAGTTAGTGTTTTTTTTTTATTGTTTTGCATAAAAGGATCTTCTTAGATGGTACTCTGAGACTAAAACAGTTAGGGGGATGAAATGTGGCGTCATTATCCTATGCATGTGCTGTTTTAACTACAAAAAAAAAAAAAGCGCAGTCACATTACTATGGCGACTTTTCACCTTTCAATCCAGGGTCCCCCTTACCTACCACTATTTGTGTTTTAACCAGTTGGGTGGGACCCTGAAGACAGCTCCGAATTCTTGATCCAGACCAGAAACCGAGCGATCCCTGGTCCAGCGCCCCAGAGGTATCGTTTCCACTTGGAGGACTTTGTGACCACGAGCATATTTAACACTTTCAGGGGCGGTGGTTGCGCTGTGAAACCACTAATTTATGAATTTTTTTCTCTCTTTTTTCCGAATTTTTTGAATCAAAATCGCTTGAGTCCTCTTCTTTTAAGTTCAATGAACAACATTAGATGGCAGAATAACAAAAAAAAAAATAATAATAATTTTCGTAGGCTCAATTTCTTGTTCAAATCATCAATTTTTTAATTTTTCATTTACCCCAAAAATTGGAATTTTTTTCAGATTTTAAAATTTTTAATTAGCGTTGAAAGAGTGAATCATTTTTCTTCTTTTTTCCTGAGGTAGTCAATCATATTGTTCGAAAAGATTCAAATTCATTTTTACATGCATAAACATGTTTTTGTCCTTCCCCAGGTGGGGGGTGTGAATAAATGAGGACACCACCCCCAGTGAAAAAAATTCTGAAAAAATTTTTTTTAACTGAAAAATCTATGTCTAGATGATCAAATAAACCCATTTGTGGTGTTTTTTCTTAAGATTTCTCAAAATTTAATGACGCGCCCCCTGAAAGGGTTAACGTCCCCCAGTCACCATTATTGAAGACGGTGGATCTTCGGTCGGCTAGTATTGAACCCAGGACCCTCCGTTCGCGAGTGGTTGCATTCCTGGTTATTCAAGTTTACAAAGACCAATTAGTCGATATCATCCACAAAGATGCCACTGGTTATGTAAACTGTTTTTTGTACCCCGTAAAAAGTATGTTCATAAAACTATTTAACGCGAAAACATTAAACGCGAGTTTTTCACTAATTTAGTGTATTTTTCACTAATTTAGTGTAATTTTGATATCAGTACGCAAAAAAAAAAAAAAAAAGTTTAGGATTTGTGACATTCTGACAAGCAGAGCTCAGCAAATCAGCCCAAAAAAGCAAAATTATTTTCCATGAGAAGCAGCATTAGGCATTTATGTATTTAAGTAGTATTACATATTTCTGTACCACAGAGCATGACTAACGTATGTCCAAAGATTGCGAATTTCGTTTATTAGTGCATTATAAATCTGTAGAATCCTATTCCGCATCGAGCCATGTGAAGGTCATTCTAAAACAAAATCCTTTCTGATTATTTCTAGGGTTGAAAGAGCGCGAGTTCCATCTTTTGCATGCACCAAACAATCGTTTTTCTTCCCTCCTGTAAAGTAGCGATTACGTGGCTTACGTTTCTCTGGCTCTAAAATACAAATTTAAGCTTTGAAAACAATTTAACATGCAGGCATGTTATTCCAAATCGTAATCCACAAAGAACTAAAAAGAAGAAGAAACTGATATTTTTTTTATAAATTAGATATATGAAAAGAAGCATTGTAATCGTTGAGCAATATTAATCCAACAGCAGTATGCATACCTTTTCGAAACACGTAAAAGGAAAATAAAAAATATTTTTTACATTTATTGATGTTTTGTAAATTGGCGTTTTTTTAATCAGGACTATCAACTCTTCATGTAAAGTTGCTAAATAATTTTATATTGTATATGCTACCTAATTCATTTAATTTTAATGACGTTTAACTAATTTGCAAAAAAAAAAAAAAAACCTCAGTAAGTTGTACATATAATAGTTTGGAAGAAGACAAAGTGAAAAAAAATGGGTTAGCTGAAATGTTCAGTACTTTGAATTGTACAGATGAAAACTCCACTCATAAAGTGCAGAAAATTTTAATTAATTTCAACAAGTTTCATCCTTTATCTTTCAATTTTAAAGAGCTCTTAAGTTTGTTCAGAAATTGATTAGCAATTAATGGTCGTCGTTAAGGATTAAAATTTACATCAAAATTCTATTACAATTTTTAACAGCTATTCTGAAAATAACTCACTATTCTTATGCATACTGTGATGTAACTTTTTTTTTCTATTAAAAAAAAATCAAAGTAAAATTTAAAAAAATATTTTTTTTAAATGTATAATAATTTTTAACGCATATCAAAGCACGACATTAGAAAATGTAGCAAAAATTATAAATCAACATCTTAAAAAAAGGTAAACTTTTTTCAAAAAAGTTTTAAAGATAAGCCGAGTTATCAAATGTAAATTTTTTGGTAAAGAGTAAAATTAAATGTAAAAATTAGTAAAAACGTAAGCTTGTAGAAATAGTGAATTTTTTGCCAGCTTTCAACTGCATACAACTTCGATAGGCTTAATTTCTTATCTTAATAATAATCATTCATTGAAGTAAGTGGATCCAAAACTCGTCATGATGCCTATTGCATATATGAATTTGTTCGTCTGACATGCTACGCACTAATCCATATAATACTATTGGAAACCGTGCAGTGCTTTGCTATAGATATATATATGCTTGGCGAAGAAAATACTTCTTCACAGAACTCAATGAATGCAAAATCCGCGCTGACAATAGCATATGTGAATTTATGCTTTTCTGTCATTCAAAAGAACTAATTTATATATGCTACTGGAAAGTGTACAATGTATACGGTTTGCTATAAATGCATAATATGCTTTGTTAAAAATATATTTATTCACAGAAATCAGTAGATCCGAAACGCGTCGCGCTGCCAAAAGCATATGTGAAAAGCTTTGTGCTTTTGTTTTCATGCAAGGAAGTCCCTTGATTTCACAGGCAAACAGTACATTCACGGAATCTGCTGCGCATTTCGATGTGAGCGCCGGATTATCAAACTTTTTTTGACAACGGGACCACCAAGAGCTAAGACGGACTCTTGTCACTGTGGTTGCCGGGCCCTTTCACCCAATAAAACGTATAAAATGTATACAACTTGAACTCCAAATAGGGCCCACACAAGCCGCTAGTTTCCGACTAAGCTGGCATGGTATCCCATAGGTCCTGTTTGGCAATGCCAGTATTAACGTTCGGAAATTGATCACATCACTTAAATGATTGTAAAAAAATGCATCGCACGGCCCAGTTTATTTTTCATAACTTTGAAAATGAGACTAAAAAACTCTGATTAGTGCAAAAATTAGCATCTGTGTCCATAAACAACTGCGTCGACTACTACTACGAAAATACGATTCGCTTGCTATCCAAAGCAGAAAAACATCAAAACATTGAGCTAAACTTGGTGCGTATTAATCTCCCTAACACAATGTAGATAAATATATCTGGGATCGAAGTTCCTAATCAGATGGAGTAGCGGCGAACATTCCATTTATTTTGTTCGAAGCATCTCTGGCATTCGTAATGTTAACGGGAATTACGGCTTCAGTGTTCGGGCACAACTGATCTTCCAGATAAGATACAATTTATGCAGGGCATTAGTTGCAACGCTTTGCCGGAAAAGAGATGCCCTGTACTTGAACAATAGAGGGCATTTGAATACTGAGATAAATTTCGCTTCTTTGTATAATCAAAGTTTTTACATATTTCCCTGCTCGAATGAACTGTTCGCTGAATGGTGATTGGATATGAATAAATGTTTGAAAAGATGTGGTAGACAATATACATATGTGTGGTGCAGGAGATATGGATGTATATGTAGGTATATATAAATATAACCGCAAAGACAAGAAAACTATAATGAAAATAAGAAGTATTTGGGAAGTAAATCTCATTGATGAAAATAAATTATGTTGCTATCTACTTTGAGTTGTAATTTTAAATAATTGAATTTGCGCGTTAGTTTTTAAAGTTTAAGAGGATTAATATATATTACTAATATTTCTCACACTTGACAGCCATTGTTTTGTTTACCGTACAGCGATGGGAAGGTAAAGCACAGCATTTGCAATTATTTTCGATTTTTTGCATTTTTCTTATCGATTGCACTTTAGCTTGATTGTATAAGATTTTTTATTTGATTTACGCTGAAAATAAAGGACTAAAAAGGCGTCAAACTCGAACATTTCCCTATTGTAAGCATAGAATCTCCTATGAATATCTTAAAAGCTCATTTCTGCAGATACGGCCCTTTACCTTCTAACAGCAACATACTTTTGTAGATGTAGGGAAGTATCTAAAAATTAATGCATTAAAGAATTTACCTCTAACACTCGTACATACATCTACCCCATTCTTTTGAGTTATTAAGCACCTTGAATGATTTAATAGGCATAAAAAAAGTATTTTGGTGTCCACATACATTTTTTTTTCCGAAATTGTTAATGAGCCAGTGCTGAATATTTTTATCTGTTTGTTTACTGTCATTTTCAGCACACACTGAATCATACCACATCGCTTGTTCGTCATGCTTAAATTAATAAGCTTAAAAAGGTATATTTGCACGTAACATAAGAATCAAATGAGAGTGCGCATGTAATCATTCACAGCTGTGAGAAAACAATAAGAGCCCCATCAACAGCCAGTCAGAGGGGTCAACACGTGTCTGCTTTTCAATTGTTGCCAAAAACCAAAAATAAAAAAAATAGTAATTACAAAGTTATTTGCAAATACAAAGTAAGCAAATCAAATTCCTGACTGAACGTAAGCAAGCATAGACTTGCGGAGTTCGGGTCATGAAACTTTTCAAATAACAGACTTTCGAGACCCCCCCCCCTAAAATTCAAGTTATCAATTTAAAAATATTTATTTTGGAGTTTGCAAAGGTTAAATATACCTGTTGAAGCCAAAATATAACGGCGAGGAAACTTGGTCGCTTTGCAAGATTAGTGATAAATAATGAAGTTTTCGAATTATTAGCACCTTAATTTGAGATTTAATGTAATTTTACGGCTTTTTAAAATGCATATTATTTTACATTTTAACTTTTAGTGGTTTTTTATGGCTTAATATATTTGTTCGGGAAATATTTCACATTTTAACGAACCTTTTAGAATGGCTTTGGTGCCCTGATTTTTGAAAGCTCGCCACTACCACGTTACTGCATCTCTGCCCAAAATATCTTATTGTCAACGTCAAATAGTCTAAATCAGCAATCGCAAAATTATATTAATTTACGAACTGAATAACAGAATTCTATTTTCGAATTACAACTTAAGTGTATACGTTTAGCCAAGATTTAAAGAGTTGTATGATGCATAGAGCATTAGTTTTGACTGAGTACCAATGTTTTCTGCGATTACGACATGGATAGGCAAATATTTTAGTATCATATATATATATATATATATATATATATATATATATATATTATATATATATATATATATATATATATATATATATATATATATATATATATATATATATATATATATATATATATATATATATATATATATATATATATATATATATATATATATATATATATTGTTGTAACTTTGAAACTTATCTTGTGTTAGAGATTTAGTGACAAGAATTTATAAAAGACTTTGTTGTTAATAGTCAAGACTAGCTATTTTATTTTTCGTGTCTCATACTCATAAAAATTTGGTACATTTTAATTTTGTTAAAATATTACGAGAGAGATCAATTCAAATATATCGTAATTTCCTTGAAACTGGTCATAGAGTAAAGCAGAAAGAAAGGGGGACAACAAACAAAAATAGTTTCATTGTCAAATCTTTGAGTTTTTCTTTTTTTAATATTCATGTGGGCTAACCCGTTAACACCGTTAAAAATAACGGTGCAAACTGAAATAGTGAAGTATTTACTGTGCTTTTTTATCGCCACCTATGTGGTCATTTTTTAACTATGTAGTAGCACATTTAGTTTATTCTAATCAGGAACAAATTTCCTTTGAAGAAAAAAGCATATGATAATACAAGAAATTTTTTAAAAATAATACTCGTATTGTGAATCAAAAAATATTTTTGTTACTACAAAATAATAAAGTTCCTGTTATTAGCATAATAAATACTAATTGAGATCCACTAATATTCGGTTTTAGTATTTATTTACTTATTTAATTGTTTTGTACCATTCTAATTGTTTTGTACCATTAGTCAAATGCGTGTGTGAAATAGTTAATATCGTTAACGTATTCAAACATTAAATAAATCACTTACGTATTAATTAATTAACCAAGTCATTTGATTTTTGCATTTACTAGTTCACTAATATTTATTCATTCGTTTAATTATTTTCTTATTTATTCACTATTTAATTCACTAAATTATTATTTTCATTTATTGGATTTTTTTTAGTACCCTCATTTAATTAATTATTCGTTTACTGTTTAATTCTCTGTTTTTTATTCGTTCATTCTTTTATTCATTCACTCATTTGATCAAAAATATCTTCGATAATTAATTGAGAAAAATTTTCTCAAAAAATTTCGTTTTTTTACTTTGCCCAACGAAAAATAGTAAAAAATTTTCACTTTTGTTTGAAGATAAAAAAAAAGGAAAAAAAAGAAGGTAAGTTGCCAAATAATAATCAAAAGGGGAAATTTTTATCTCAAAACAAAAACATTTTATTAAGTCACAGTCGAGAAATAAAAGTGGCAACCTTCTGAATGATTTTATTCACCTTAATTCAAGATGAAATAGTTAAACAATTTTCCGATATAAAATTCCCCAGTTATTTTCAGTCTAGGTTTTTTTTTTTTTTTTGAAATTTAAGGAAGAAAAACAATTTCAGGGGTATTTTTTGCGGGTTTTTCAATGGCACCTGAATCAAGAAAAATCGGATAATTATTTCGGGCCGAAAGAGCCGTTTAACGCCATATTCGGGTCCAAAAGATAAAATTCGGACGGTTCTTTACTTTTTTGGCATTTGAAAACCCAGCTACGTTTCTTTTCGGGTGCCCAAGTACCATCCTGCCAAATTTGATCCAGATCCGACGTAAGCTGTGGATTTATATAGGGAACATACATCTATACAACATATTATGTATTCCTTGTTTTAATTTGTATAGAAACACTTGTTCTTTTCTTTTATGTACAGTAATTTTTAAAACAAATTTTCAACTTGTTAATTTTGAAAAGGTAAGTTATCTTAATTATTTGGACTTTGCCCCACCCCCATTTTTTCTACTAGGTATTTAATGGAAGTAACGTTTGTAAGATGATTTTCTAAAACTGAAGCGGTTTTTCTTGTCAGACAACTTCTAATATTGCGACAACGCATTTCTTTTCCTTAAATATTAAGATAGAGATACATCCAACTAAAACGTAATGTCCATGAAAACTGGATGATAGGGTTAAGTAGAAAACGAGCTAATGTGTGCATCACATGACTTTCTTTTACTCCAATTTAATGTCATTTCCCCATCACTGGCATTTTTAATGTGATTCAATAGTATGCTCTTTAATACATCACCAACAATGGCCAAACTGAAACCAGACTTAAAAAAAAAATAATAAAAAACGCCAAATTTGTTGCCAAGTTGGCGACAAAACTGGCGACAAAAAATTACTGGCGATATATCGCCAAGTGTCCGCCAAACTATAACACCACTTGAGTTTACATCGAAATTAACATTGATTTCCCCCCAAAAAGGGGCAAAAGACCCCTTTAGAAAAACCCCGAATGCAACCAAAGGAGGAGGTACACAAACTAGGCCCCCCTAGGAGTCTACGTACCAAATTTCAACTTTCTAGGACATACCGTTCTTGAATTATGCGACATACGTACGCACATACGCACATACATGTATACGTACATACGGATGTCACGAGAATATTGTTTTAATTAACTCGTAATTGTCACGTTGTAATTAACTCGGGGAATGTCAAAATGGATATTTCGGGTGGTCTATACGTTCTTATGCATTTATCCGCGTGTGGTTGGGTCGAAAAAAAAAAAAAAAACTCAACATTAATTTGGGGATGAGCTAAATGGAAATTAAGGCCGAATTTTAAGTGAAAATTTTTTTTGCGAATACAATACTTCCTTTTTTGTAAAAGGAAGTAAAAGTGGGGACAACAAAGCAGAAATATCTTCGTCGAATTCTATGAGTACTTTTTATGTTTTTTATTTTGTCATGTACTATAGAGATTTAATGGTAATACGTATATAAAATAGTATAAAAACTAGTAGAGGAAACTAAATGTTTTCTTCTTATTCTCATAACAATAAATTTTGGCACACATTGCTTTAATATATTTGTTAAAATATTGTGAACGAGACACATCCAAATGCTACTTAATTTCCATTAAACTGGCCATAAAGTAAGCATAAGGAAAAGGTGGGACGACAAGAAAAATAGTCTTTTTTGTTTGTTGAACACTTTATATATATATATATATATTTATATATATATATATATATATATAATTATATTATATATATATATATATATATATATATATATATATATATATATATTATAGATATATATATATATATATATATATTATATTATATACTATATATATATATATATACTATTATATATATATATATATTATATATATATATATAATATATATTGTTTTATTCTGTAGTGAAGATTTAATAGGTATACAATTATAAAATATTGATGCTATTAATAAAGCAAACTAAATGTTTTCTTATTATTCTTATACAAAATAAATTTTGGCACACAATATTTAGAGAAAGACACATCAAAATACTACGCATTGTCCGGGAAACTGGTCATAAGGTAAAACAGAAAAAAAAGTGGGACAACAAACAAAAATGTCTTCATCGTCGAATCTCTGAGCACTTTTTATGCTTTTTTTTTTTTTTTTTTTTTTTTTAACCGGAGGGAAAGATGGAGGCCTTTCCGTTCGTTAGAAAAAGGCCCCGAATGGCGGGAAAGTTTTGCGTCCGGCGTGTCGTTGTCATGGTTACCTAAGGGAGTTGGAAGTGGAGGGGAGGCCCAAAGCCACAACAGATGCTACCGCTTCTTTATCAATCTCCTTGCGAAAGGGGGGTTTAGGAGAGGGGGATGAACGCACCAACACCCCCTTCTGATAAGCCTCCTTCATCAATTTAAAATCTTCTCTTGCCTAGGATGACCCTAGCTTTTATATGCTTAGGTATGGTGAAATATTAGCTCGGAGGTGGCGCCTAATTTTTTCGTCACTTGTTTTTTTCCTTTTTACCGCACGTTTCCACAAAATCTTTATTATTTTTCCCACCAAGCCCGAAAGCGTGTTCAGTTAAACTTTATTTAGTGATTATTTACAGTCAAATAAATCTCGATGATTTTTTGATGGCGTTATATAAATATCGGCGTATATTAATAAATAAGCCGAAACTATGATATCAGAATTTTAACAACCATTCAATTTTTATTTACTATTTTCTATGCCGAGAAAGGTACTTCTTTCGTTTTGATTCAGTTAGTATAGCCAAGTCATTTTCTAGTAAATTATAAGTTCGATTGTTTTCCAACATTAGGTCTATTACTTCAGTATAAGCTGTGAATTTGTATTAAACGTAAATATTTAACCCTAAAACTTATTTTATTTCTATGTATTATTATACTTTCAAGATTATTTCAAAAATTACATTCAAAAGTTTTGAAAGTCAAAACATAGTTACCTAATGAAATCTGATATTTTACTGATATTTGACTTTATTTCGGAGTACTTTAAAACAAAAACTTTAAATTACTAAATAAATAAAAATGTGTAAAACACTCATAAAATTTCTAGTAAGGGAATGTGAGGCAAAGTGAAATAATTAAGACAACTTACTTTTTTTAAAATGAACGAATAGGAAATCTGTTCTGGAAATTACATAAAGAAATAACAATGTATTTTACAGTTAACCTTTCACTGAAATATTATGTTTTATTTTTGATAGTAAATTTTTACCTCCAAAAAAAGGTGGAAATTTTTCACTTTATTCTTCTCATGGGGCAAAGAGAAAAATGAAATATTTTTCTAATCGAATATTTTCTTTTCAATCACTAAAGAAATTTTTGATAAAATAAATGAGCAATAGTGGATAAATGCATAAATAAGGGAATTATCAAACGACGGAATGTAAATGAACTAATTAATAAATGAATTCGTAAGTGATTTGATCAAGGAGTGAATAAGTAAGTGAAATGAACACTTTCACTACTTTGCCCCATCCACTTTTCCCTGCATGCGCTCGGTTAACTGTACAAAATATTTAAAATACAAATGAGCTTAATATTAAACAAAAAAAAAAAAAAAAAAAAAAAAAACGAGTTGATGTGTGCATCACATGACTTCCTTTTACTCCAATTTTAATATTATTCTCCCATTATTGGCAATTTTAATGTGATTCAATATCTTACTCTCTAAATATCACCACCAGTGGCCAAACTGAAACCAGATTAAAAAAAAAAAAATCGCCAAAATTGTCGCCGACTTGGCGATCCAAAAGCATGGCGACCAAAAGACTGACTGGCGATATATCGCCAAGTGTCCGTCAAATTATAACACCACTTGAGTATACATCGAAATTAACAATGATCCCCCCCCCCCAAAAAGGGGCTAAAGACCCATTTAGAAACACCGCAATGCAACCAAAAATGAAGGTACACAACAAGACCCCACTAGAAGTCAAACATATCAAATTCAACTTTCTAGTACATACCGTTCTTGAGTTATGCGACATACATATGCACATACTCACATACGCACATTCGCACATACGCATATCCGCACATACATACATAAGTACATACAGACGTCACGAGAAAAGTTGTTGTTATAACTCGGGGAATGTCAAAACGGATACTTCGGGTGTTTATACGTTCTTAGGCACTTATCCGCGTGTGCTCGGGTTGAAAAAAAAAAAAAAAAAACTCAACATTAATTGAGGGGTGAGCGAAATGGAAATTAAGGCCGAATTTTGAATGAAATTTTTTTTTTGCGAATACAATACTTCCTTTATTGTAAAAGGAAGTAAAAATACTGCACCGAATATTAGTAGGCCTTAGTTAGCATTTAAAATGTTATTGACAAGAACTTTATCATTTAGTATTACCAAACATTATTTTTGACTTACTGCTAATATTGCAATAAGAGCATCAATTTTTGAAAATTGCTTGCATTAGCATATGCTTTGATTTTCAGAGACATTCTTTTCTTTACTGGAATGGACTACATATGTTACTACATAGTTAAAATATTACTATAGGTGGCTCTAAACGCAGAGTAAAGATTTCACCATTTCACTTTGCCCCACTATTTCATTTTGTCCCACACTTACATTAAAAATATGTGTTGCGAAGTGTTTTTTCTTTTTTTTTAAACGTTATTATTAGCTTATAGTTATTTCATCCTAACTTTCGAACTGTGATTTAAATTTACTAATAAAAGTAAATTTAGAAGAAAAAAGGTAATCAAAACAGCAACGAGATTGTGGCTCGCTTTCTTCTGCCTACGACTTTTTTGATGTCAAACTAGATTTTCTTGACCTTTTCTACAGTAATCGCTCTGATTTTACTACACTTACCAACTCCATTAATCTGACTACTCTAAACTTAAAACCCACAAAACTAAATTCACTTGCTGCTAGTTTTCTGAACATAAATATCCTTTTCAACTCCGATTGTTCTACTGCTTTTTTTGACAAAGGAAGAGAACATAACTTAAAAGTTAACAGTTTGTAAAATTCGCGCTCTTTTCTCTTTAAAAAAGTGTTAATTGGTATTATTGTTTCACAAACACTAAGAATTTTGAGAATTTGCAACACTCAACATACCTTTGAGAAAGAAATTCAAATACTCAAACATGAACTCCAAAAAATAATTTCCACTGTTTTTTTCAAAAATATTTTATACAATTTCCTTTTTACTTCTTTTTACAAAAAAGGGAAGTATTGTATTCGCGAAAAAATTTTCATTCAAAATTCGGCCTTAATTTCCATTTTGCTCACCCCCGAATTAATGTTGAGTTTTTTTTTTTCAACCCGACCACAGCGGATAAGTGCCTAAGAACGTATAGAACTCCGAAGTATCTATTTTGACATTCCCTGAGTTAATTACAACGACTTTTCTCGTGACGTCCGTATGTACGTATGTATATGCGGATGTGCATATGTGTGGATGTGAGTATATGCGCATGTATGTAGCATAACTTCAGAACGGTATGTCCTACAAAGTTGAAATTTGATACGTATACTTCTAGTGGGGTCTAGTTGTGCACCTCCTCTTTTGGTTGCATTCTGGTGTTTCTAAAGGGGTCTTTTGCCCCTTTTGGGGGTAAATCATTGTTAATTTCGATGTATATTCAAGTGGTGTTATAATTTGGCGGACACTCGGCGATATATCGCCAGTCTTTTGGTCGCGAAATTTCGCCGCCAACTTGGCGACAAATTTGGCAATTTTTTTTTAATCTCTGGTTTTAATTTGGCTACTGGTGGTGATATTTAGAAAGTAAACTATTGAATCACATTAAAATTGCCAATAATGGGAAAATGACATTAAAATTGGAGTAAAAGGAAGTCCTGTGATGCACATATCAGCTCGTTCAAATTTGCTATAACTATGTCGGCTAGCTGCGGACCTCTAAATGTGTATGGGATAAAAATAATTTCTAAATGCATTTACAGTGAAGGAAAAAAAATCAAGTTGTGTGGTGTGGGGGAGGATTTGGATTGAATTTTGCTATGGTTTTTTGGAGTATTTCATTTTTTTTTTTTTTTTTTTGGTTAATCATTTGAAGCAGTGAAAAGCAAATGGATGTAAGTGCCGAAGTTAAAATTTGGAGATAATCAGTACAAATAGTAAGAGATCGAGCATCTCCTCTGTTTTGGGACAAGAAATGATACCAGCAATGTTGAAACCAGTAGCCCTTATAGATGCTGCTGTACAGCATGATTTGGAAAACAGTTCTATGAAAACCGACCTAAGGTCTGAACTTTAAACGCGTTTTACTCGAAACTTTATAAAAAATCATTTACATCCCTTTGCTTTTCACTGCCACATTTATGCAATTTTGTCAGTTGGAATTAATTTTTTAATGAAATGGACATGAATTTGATTATCGTTTTCGGAGGATTATCAGCCAGTAAGTGTTAAGAAGATGGTCCGGGAGAAATATTGCTATATTCTAATCCGTTTGGATATTAAAATATGAACGGAACCCTTCTTTATTTTTTTTTTCATTTTTTTATTAAATATTGCAAAATGTCTAAATGATTTGCACTTTTCATCGTTATGCTTTTACCAAAAAAAATTTAATTTGCTTAAGACACTGGATATGTTTATAACTTGCTTTTAATTTTCAAAATTTAATTTCTTAGCTGCCTCTTTATTGCATTCATTTTCTGGATTATTTAGTGCATTTGTCCAATTTTCCACTTAATAATGCTTCGTATTTCTGGTACTTGATTCTGTGAGACTTCCACCGCTGAAGAGCTCAGTCTCAAGGCAGCTGTCTCATTTATTTGACATTTTCAGTTTTATCAAACTATTATTTCTAGCTATTTTTGAAATTGCTTTTTTTATTGTTTAACTTTGCTACTAATATTTTCATTTTCTTTTTACCAATACTTAATTATTATATGTATATAATATATATATAAAACACTCACATTGTTTTGCCAAATACAGGAATTTTAGTGGAACTGTGTCCATATATCGGTAGATTTAAATTAATCATCGAACTAAAGATGTATAGCGAAATTGTACAATAATCTTTTTTGTCCGAAGCCTTAAATATCAACTGAGAAGAAACTCTTTTTAAATGTTTCGAATTCAGTGACCCAAACCGAAACTACACTTCCGTTTTCCAATTCACCCTGCCAAAAAGAAATAAAAATTGGAATGCCCAAACAGAACTAAGGGACCACAGGGTATAGGGCGAGGTGGGTTAGATCAGTGTGACACTCCATCCAACACAGGCCATCGATCATGATGACGTCACTGGTGGCCACGCCTCTTCAGTTGGGCCAATCAACCTCTCCCGGCCCAAAGCACGAAAGCTCATTTCCTAACGCGGCCCTACGCCTCCTCACCTTCCATCCTCGCGATTACCAACCCTTTGCATCATTTTCTTGGTTCTCTTCTTCTTTTTTCCGTTCTTTCCTTATTCGTCTCTCCCCAGCCACCCCCTCACTCTTTCTTAATTGCGGAGTATTTGCAAGGGAACGATTCGCCTCGCACGCACTTCAGATCGCTCCTTCCTTCGCTCTCTCTCGCTCGGCCTTCGCTCCATCCCTCTTTAGAAAGGTCTACCCTGCAATAAATACTGGCCAAGACCCCGACCTTATGCTCTGGGGCGAAACTTGTAAATGGAAATATTTCGAACCCTTCGGATCACTGGAGTTTGGATATTCTCAGATTCTTAATAGCCATTGTAGTTTTTCTTTCTTCGTCTGCGCCAAATGATTGATGAATGGCTGCTATTTGTTACGAATGTTAAATACAGATTTAAACCTCTTCATTTTAGCACTTTTAAAGCCGTATATTCTTGAACATCTGTTTAAGAATTATTTTCTTAAGAAATAATTGCAAAATGTGGCACACTAAAGTGCGTACAACAAGTGGTATATTTTTTACTATCAGGCATGTGTCAAATGATTCCACTTACTTTTAGCCAGAGAAATTTATTTCTCATTATCAACAAAAGTTCATGTTAGTAAAATATTGTCTGAGTGATGCGTCATGAAAAACATAGTATGTTCTCATCTGGGCCGGCAAGAGCCTAGTCGGGTCCTTGTCAATTTGGTTGCCGGGATCCCTCCCCGCGTAATACATATAAAACTTATAGCCCCGTATCGACCCCCGTTTACGAGTCAGGGGCGTCCCGAACTTAAGCTTTTCAGAAATCGGAAATTTCCTATTGGGCGAATGGAACTTCGAATTGTACCGAATGATGACGATTTTGCCGAATGAAAATCGAAAATTCGCCGAATGGTGATAATGCTGCCTAATAAGGAAATTCTTGAGAGTCATATTGATTTCGCATCGGGGCACAGTTTTTTTGAGACCCCAACTTCTGATTTTCCAATGCCCAGACCAATAGTTTCCGATTAGGCTGACATGGCCTTTCGTATGCCTTAGTCCTCACTAAGACAGGCTGGATCTTTCTCCTCAAGTTACTTCCAGTAAACAATGAGAACCATCTCAGCCTGTCCGTAATCAAACCAAACCCAGTGGCACGAAAGCTCATGGGGGGTCAAGACCTATTGCGTCCATCTCAGTCTTCCTGACCAAGGGCTTTGGGGTGCTAGGCAGGTGGTCAGCCGAACGCGTAATCCACAGGGTTTAGTTCCCAAGCATACTTGGTACTCCTTTTATCGACCAACTAAAGGGATGAACGGCTGAGTTGACCATTGCCGACCCAGGGATAGAACCCGGACCTGTAACGTTGAAGCATGGAGTGCTGCCACTGGGCTTCCTGTCCGTAATACCTGTATGGTGAAGCCTATTTATAAGATAAAATCTTTGCTATAACGCCCAACATTTTCGGCTCCCCATATTATTTTTATTTTTCATTTCATTTGTCTCACACGTAGAGTGCGTCGTTGGTGGCCAAGTGGTATCGGAATGAAGTGAAAAGGGGGGGGGGGCGCTTGAAACGAGCACGAGCACTGATACCTCAGGTCTATTGTACTATACGTGGTGTCGGAATACTCCAGGACAAAAAGATAGGTCAAGTAAGGAGAAATATGCCAAAAAAATATTTAAAAAAAAAAAAAAAAAAACCAAGGGACGTTGTTCTACGTTTTACTATAAAAGTTGGCATCCAGTGCTGAACTGATAAAATTAGCTATAAGCATACTGACCACAAATTAGAAAATGAAACGGTTACGCTGGAACTTTATTGGGTAACTAGATTAAATTGTTTATAGGCAACAAGTATTTTTACTTTTCAGAAAATTTGTTCCATATAGCAGGCCGAGATGCATATTCATATGTAGATTAAGATAAACATAGCTTACTCCTATTACAAAAATATATAATGGCGTCGCAGCAGCCAATGAAATTTTTGAAACTCTATGACGTAAAATTTTCGGACTCATTTTCATACTATTATCGCACTTGTATCTTTATGGTTAATTGTATTTCTTAAACGTAAACATAGTAAGAAAAATGCATATCATTATCAATCCTTACGGTTTACCTTCGAAACAGTTGTAACCTGAAAGTTGCTGCTCTATTATTGCATATTTTCGACGGAAATATGTTTTTGCGATGCAAATGGTTATTGTCTGTAAATGTGTTTTTACAGTCATAGACGTAACACTGCTAAAAAGAAAATATGAAGTGCGCCTTAGGAACTTCCATTTTTCTTTTCAGCAGTATTTATAAGCAGGAGTTTGGAGTCGGAGTCAAACCAATTTTGGGGTACCAGAGTAAGAGTTAGACTGACTTTAGTGTAAGAGAGTCAGAGTCGGGAGTCGAAGGATTAAGAACAAAGAATATCGTAGTTAAAAATTTCGAGAGTCGGCGTCGAATGCGGTTATTTTGTCTCAGAAAACGCAACTATGCCATTGCTAAAGTGTCAGGGTGAGCCGGATTTTGGAGTAAAGGAATCGGAGTCGAAGGTTCTAAAACTCCCTGAGTTGGAGTCGTTATCGGATCCGGAGGCGGTTTTTTACCTTTCTACTCCCCGTACCTGGTTATAAGAGAAGCATTACGAAACAGAAATGAAGCAAAAGCTGAAGTAAAACGAATGCTATGGTTTGCCGTAAATTAAAATATCAGTACTGGAGCCGCACTGTTACGCATATCTGTATTGCCAACTAGGAATGCGCTGATAAGTAAATTGACCGATTACCGATTAATTGTCTGTTGACAATCGTCCGAATGATCAAAATGATTTTTTTTAATGCTACCAATTTCTCTATCACATTTTTTTCTTGTAATTTCGACTTCAGAAATACTTAATAATTTATTTCTGAGGGACGATTTGTTTTTCTCAACTTTCTAATTTTTTCAAAATAATTTCAAAATTTTTATAAAATTTCTTTGAGTAATTTTCTTATAATTGTCATTAAAATTCTAATTAACTAGACATGAAAAGTTTCAGTATTTTAGGGGTAGACGGTGGTCAGCAGGCTAAATTAGGGTCACTTTTAATTTAAATTTATTTTTAATTATCAGTAGTCATTTCATCCAAGACTTTTATTATTTATAAAAATTATAAGGTTCTCTAAAAGCATTATGCTAAAGGAAAAAATAATCGACACACTAAAAATGTTGCAACTTCGTATACATGTTTATATTTATTTAAAAAAGAAAAATGAAAAAAAATTACATTACTTAAACCATTAGCAATAAAACTCATATGTACACATATGTTAAAAAGAACAAAATAACTGGAAAAAAGAAAAAAAAATGTTGTGCCATGAAATGTTGGAGTGAGGGGTGAGGGTATCATAACAAACTTTGGAAATGATTCAATAATATTTCAATCAATTTACTATTTGTTTTATTTTTACTCTGTACACTTTTATACTACATGTTACCGTAATTTTCACAGAAAATTACATTTATTTATTGTTAACAAATGTATTCATCTAAGTTTCTTGTTAAAGGTACTTTGAAAAATAATAATAATTTTAGAAAACCTTTTTCTGCCGATTAACCGGCAACATTTGGCCGATTATAAATCATCGGAAAAGTGACCGATTATGGGAAATTAATCAGTACTGTCGATTAATCAGCGCATCCCTACCAATAATATACTGTTATTGTCAGAATCTGTGCCTGCTACTCTATAATGGTGTAGTTAGTATGTAGTCGATCGGCAGCCGATTAATCGACATCGATCCATTATCTTTTGTCAATAAATCGGTAATAGGTAATCGAACAATTGGATTAACGGTGGATTAGCGAACATCTTAGGTAAATTCAATTCAATCCCAGAGCTTAAGGAACAAAAAGTTTCTGGAGAGTATGAATTTGTATGCCGCTTTCAAAACGTACAAAACGGTCATCTTGGTATGCTCAGGATCCCCTCAACATCTATAATTAGGAAATTGGGACAAGTTAGTTACCGGGGGGGGGGGGGTAGTACTCCGGTGGTGCTGTGCTTTTCCAGGCGTTTTTTTACAAAAACAATTTTGTTATTTGTGGTTACATCAAGTAGTTTGTTTCTTTGCTGGGACAGGAGTTTTGATAGTACTCTAATTACAGTATAACCCCGACTTACCGGTTGTGAAGGGTCTGAAAAAGTTATCGTTAAATCAGGAATATTGTTCAATCTAGTAGCATAGACATTCAATGCAATCAAATCCAGATCAGTGAAATATATCATTAAATTGAAGAAATCAGTTAGTTAATCGGGTATCGTTAAATCGAAGTTATAGTGTATAATGAATTCCTTACTTAAATTCTATTCTATACGGGACCACTAGCGGGATACTCATTTTTTTGGTAGTAACTCAAATTAATATGATTAACACACGATTTAAATCTTCGCGAAGCAAACAAGACAGTGAAGTAATCTTCAGAGGGATGTGAGTGTCAAAGAACAGGAAGTGGATCCCCTATAGAATAAACATTTAAAAAATACTTAGTTGACACTGTTGGTCGAATAACTGGAAAAGTGTATGTGAGTTTTACGTTCAAGGAAGCCTCAAATGCTTGCAAATCTCAAGACCCAAGTAGAGTAACATGCTTGAGAATTTAAGATTTCAATCTTGAACTTAATAGAGGAATATATGAGTCTAATTATCTTGAATGCAGTTAAATACATTGAATGATCACTTACAGTATCTATTTCTGATAATGAACTTTGCTGAAGTTGATATTTCTCCCGCTCATTTCACAAACACACGAGCGCCGCGTCAAACTAATTTCTAAAGCATCAGCTATAATACGTGACAACGAAAAACAAGTACAAAAATAGGATCTGTTTTAAATTTTTCGAAATTAAAAACAAAATTCGAGGTTTCCAAGTTCTGTTCAATAGTTAGTCTAAATGTTTGAAAATAAAGGGTGGTTAGGGCGCTAGGATCGCAAGCAGATAGTGGTTGAATTATAGCTTTACTAGTTTGACAAGTGTATGGTGTTTTAACAGAGTTGTTTTAGGCAGTTATGAAACAGAAAAGAGCTAATTTTTTAATAGCAAAAGTCATATGAGTATCTGTATGTTACGAAAAGAAATTAATTTGATGACAATTCCATTAATACAACTTCAAGTTATTAAGCTAAGCAGCTCTTCCGATATTTTTACTTAAATCTTATTTGTTTCATGAAATTAAAATTTCTATTTCAAGCTACATTCGAAAAATTCTTGAAGTTTAAAACAAGAGAAATATTTCTCTATGATAAATGACTTCTATTCGGACACAGACTTAACTGAATATCCCCAAAAATAAAAGAAAAACATCACTGCTATTTGGCTGAATGCCATGTGTCTGTTTGCTGCCCAATAACCTTCCTTCTCAGCCATGTACGGATAAAGGTCCTTTTGTCTTCCAAACCAGACGTGCATAATTGAGGTTCGAATGTTAGGTAAAGCATTTATATTTACTAGACAAAACAAATCATATTATGAAATGGGTATTTCAAAGTGTGTTCCGATGGGAGGTCACGTGAGGTCACTGTGACCTCCCAAAAACTTTGCCTACTCGGAAAATTTTATCTGAAAATCCAGTAAATTTAGAGACACAATTGCAAAATTTCAATTTTCAAGTGCCCGAGAGTCTCTTTCCATTAGATGTACATATGTATGCATATGCTTATTTTTCATTCGGCAAATTTGAAATTCAACTCGGCAACTAAAGAATTTTTGCCCTCCCAAAAAATTTAAGCTTGGAGCTCCCCTGGGTATTTCTTAAAATATTGTATGAATTAAAATGACTCTAAATAATTGAACAGATTACTAAACACTTTCGGTTTTGTTTTGAATTACCCTAAATATTGATCGGTAAACTATTTCGCTATTTTTTTTATTTATGCTTTATCATAAAAGAAAATGATTGAATGAAAATTTCAAAAATAAATAAATAAATAAGAAAATAAAAAAGTAAAAATTACAAAATTAAAAATAATTGTTAAAAAAAAAAAAACGGTTGCGTAAAATCCCCTCCCCCCCCCAAAAAAAAACTAAAAAGAAAAAAAATATAAGCCCAGTACTTTAGAATGTTATTAATTACTACTGAACAACTACACCACTGAAATAGTTTTATTATCGATAGCAAACCATAAATTCAAAAGCAGAATAGATGGATCAACAGTCAGAGCCCATTTCTTAAACCAATAAAGGAACCCCGTAAAATTTGAATCGGTCCCGACTGTTCAACCATCTATTCTGCTTTTGAATTTATAATTTGTCTTTTGTGTGTATCGATTATAAAATTATTTTAATGCGGTGTAATGACTCAGTAGTACTTAATAACATTCTAAATTACTTGGGCTTATATATTTTTTTCTTTTCAGCTTTTTTTTTGGTTTTTACGCAGTCGGGTTTTTTGTACTTATTTAATAATTGTTTTTTGTTTTACACTTTTTAGTTATTTTCATTGACTTAGTTATTATGATTCTAAGACGGTAATTTTCGCAATCTTGTCATTTCATTGAGTGAGTTTATAATGTGAGGATTATTGAGTAACTTGCGGTGGTTTAAACTACTGATTATTAGTCCCTATAGAGGCCTAGCTCGGTTTAAAACTACATATGCTTGGCCTTTAGCAAAAATGCGTGAACTTAGGTCAACCACAGCTTTATAAACAGCCTGTATAACTCATGATGGCGCAAGCTCGGAAACGTCGCCAATCAAATCTTTCTCGCAAAACTAAAAAAGCCCGCCAAGAAAGTACAAGTCGCGCAACTTAGTCCCCTGAATCACGACAAAAACAAATGCAACATGTTAGAGATGAAAATCTAATTAGTAAACTTAGTAAACAAAAACTTCAGGCAGTGAAAACGCAACCTGCATTTGTCGCACGCAGGTAGCATGCGACTCCGAACTGACAATATGGCGACTGGTTGTTGATATGGTGAATTTTGATTACTGTCATGCGTTTAGTGACACTCCCAAGGTAAGACAAATTGATTGACGTAAAAATAATCAAAATTGACCAAGGCGTTTATCCTCCACGACGCCACATAGGAACAAACATACATACATACATACATAGACTCATAAACACATTCCCCTCCTTTGCGTCGCTCACGCGCAGTCGGAATTAATAAATTAAAAGATTAGAAGTAAAAGTTAAAACTATAAAAATTAAGTCATGAACGTTGGCCTTATTGCTAAGAAAACTACTTTTATTTGCTCAGAGAAATTAGTTAAATATTTGAAATAAAAAGTATTTTAAGTTGTTCTCGAATGTAAGATTGACGGGAATTAGATATCTTAGGCTCGCAATATTTATAGTTAGTGATTTTTGAGGAAAATATCAGGATTTGACAAAGTTGCTTTTGTTGATAGGTATTTGTTAAAACTTAGTACACTGATTTTTTGTCACTCAAAATTAACTTTTGTCGAAAATTCGTTTTAAAAGATGAAAAATATTGGCCTTACCGAGCCATAATACAGTCAAATTGTCGAATTTGACTTTACAGGAAATGTATACAAAATAAAAATTAAAAACGATTACCTTCGATGAAGAAAATACACCCATGTTTGTGAAAATTGCAACACCAAGAAGGAATCATGCAAATGAACTAAAATTCACTGGAAATGTTTTGCAAGATAAGATATACAAATGATTTGAATTACGGAGACGTCGCGCGTGCGTGAACCGAGTTACGCCCTCTGAACTGCGGCGTAGACTCTGTATATAAAGGGCTGTAAAGGCTTTTCGGAATCATTGTATTATTATCTGCCGATGGTAAATGTTTCTCTAGTACTCAATATGCCTTGCTTAAAACGCAGTGCGGCATACGAACAATGTGGCCGCATGCTCTGCGTGCGTAAGGGTGAACTTACGTATACTGAAATCAGTGCTCGCACGTGGCGCAATGCCTCAACTGTGATGCGTATTTGTAAAAGATGGACAGAGGACGATGACATTAGCCGAAGGACTTGCGCCAGCCCACGCAAGCGAACGACGCCACGAGATTATCGACATCTCACCCGACTAGCTGTGATGGATCGTATAGCTTTCCCTTGTACGCCAGCACAACGTTAGAGCATGCTACAAGTGTCACACTTGCTGCATCCCCGGTTCGTCGACGTCTGCTGCGCCAGGGTCTGTATGCAAGGATTCACCTATACAGGATTCCCTTTACCCTCAACCATTGCAACTTCCGGCTTCAATGGGTCCACCAACACACCCAATGGCGGGAGAACTGGCAACAGGTCGTCTTCTCGGATGAGTCCAGACTTAATATGCACTATAACGCTGGACATGTACGCGTCAGACGTTACACATGGGAACGTCACATCTCAGAGTGTGTAATCCGACGTCATACAGGCATTACGCCAGACGCCATAGTCTGGAGCGCTATTGAATATCAAGGACAGCCCCATCTTGTGAGATTACGGGTAACCTCAATAGCGAGCGCTACTTCAGGGACGCTGTGACCTCGGAGGTACTACCCTTTTTTCAGAGCATTCCTGGTGCAGTGTTTTAGCAGGACAATGCGCGTCCACCTGTCGCACGTAACGTGCAAGTGTCCTCCGGTGCACGACAGGTTATGTACCTTCCTTCGTCCGCCCGTTCTCTGGATATGACGCCCGTCAAGCATCTCTCGAATTGCGTTAGTCGGAGACTCGCCCATGTGTCTCGTCCGGCAGGTGGTACGGAAGAACTTAGGCTTTAGATTCAAGCCATATGGGATGTTATTCCCAATCGTGCCATTCAGGACCTGTATGATTCGATGCCAAACGTGTACAGGCTCGCGTAGCTGCTCGGGGTAGCTACATTCGATATTAAATTACGCCAGTCATTTTCATTTCATTGATCTATAATTTTGATCGTTTAATTGCAGCACTATGAGTAATATGTGCAATAAATTTTATCCCTCTCCAATGAGTCCTTCTTGTTGTTGCAATTTTTACAAACATGAGTGTACTTCTGTAATGATACCTTTTACTTGTTCAAAGAGAAGATTTTTCTGGTAATTCAAAAATAATAGTTATTTTGAGAAAAACTGACCCAACAGTACGTAACGACATAAATAAACACTACTAAGAATTTTCGAAAATACAGTATTTCAAACAGTTATCATTTATGCCTTTTTCTTATTAAGTAATATATATATATATATATATAATTTAAAAAAAAAACCGCACACACACACATTTTTTCTCTTACGGCTAAAACTCATTAAGACGCTATTATTCAATATGTAAAAAAAGTTTGAAAATTTAAGAATTTTGCACTGTAAATTATTTTATTGATTTTTTGAACATCTGAATTATTACAGTTAAATCTCGTTGCAACAAATTTCAACAGTCCACAAATTGTGTTCATTGGTACTGGGCTTTCGATGTAATGGAATTCGACCAATATAACGGCAATCAAAACGGGACAAAATATTTCGTTGAAACGAGTATTTCATTGCATTGACATTCGTAGTAATGGGATTTTATTGTGTTTATGTTTCTCAATTTCTTGATACATTTTGTACTGACTAATAGTCTGACACAGAATTTGAAGGTTAAATTTAGTAAATTGCTCTTAATTGTAAAACATTTCCTGCATGTGATGAAAAAGGATTTACTATAACGTAAGGAAATTGCTGATGACAAGAATGTATGTATAAAAAATAGATCGAAGTAGGCTTGTTTATTTTTACGAGACTTTTTGTTTATTACGAAAGAAACAGTATCTTGTACCCTCGATTGTAAAGGATTGTATTTGTAAATATAGGGCAAAATATGTGTGGGTGTAATAGATTGATACTGTCATTACCGCCTATGTCGTTACCGCACAGATGCAACATTTTCACTTAGTTATTTTCAATGGTAATTAACTGTCCCGACGTAGTATTTCGTGTATACTAACTATTTCTAGCCGGAACTATTTTTTAAAAATATTTTTGTAAATACATTTCTTTTTGACACTATTTTTTTTTAAATTTCAGTTTGTACATATAATAGCATTTGCACTTTATTACACTCATTGGCCAATGCATTAGAAAACTTTGAGATTACGATTGAATGCGTGCACTGTGCGTCTGGAGGGAGTATCATAATATGGAGCATGTTCTACTGGCATGGAAGTGGTGCCTTGGTGTTCCTCGAGGGTAAACAAACAACTATGCGATACCTAGATATACTGACAAATCAAGTGCACCCTGCAGTGTTGCATTTTTATCATAATGGCGACGGATACTTCATGGACGATAATGCAACTATATATCGTGCCAGAAGTGCTGAAAATTAGTTCGCTGAACATCAGTGTGACTTCCCATTTTCCCCATTTATCCCCGGACACCGCATAGCCCGGATCTTAACCCTATAGAAAATATGTGGGATAGGGTGGAAAATCGCATCCGACAGCATCTCCTCTTCCATCTAATTGACAAGATCTAAAAAGCTGAATAGTATTCTCTGGATATAATTGCACTCCTGACGCGTGTAGACTCGATTCCCAAACGAATAAGAGTAATTATCCGTGCAAAAGGTGGTCCAATGAAATATTGATCTTGGGTTTCTAATTCATTTGCCAGTGAGTGTATTTCCAATACTAACATACTTTTATAGCATTTCGTCCTCAGAAGCAATTGCGCTTTTTTCAAATTTATTTATTTATTTTTTGTTTCTGTTTTTCAAACAGTTCCTAGTAATCTTCTTCGATTAAGCTGGGAACGGCAAATACGGAGGGCTCAAAGGTTAAAATAAAAGTTAATTAAAACACCTACTGATATGAAGGATGAAGTAAAATTTACTTTACATAAAGAGATGGAATTAAAAGCTTGCACATACGCAAAGGAGAAATTTTAAATATGATTGCCGCATATATATTTGATCTCTCTGATTTGTATCAATGGACAAACGAAAACTAGCTCCTGCAGGCGATGGTTTCAAGAATAAGTGCTTGATCATATTCCAAATAAACTCCAGTGAGAGGCACGGTTCGTGCTTCAAAATTTTCCCTCTGAAGAGTGGTGTTGATTAAAGAGAATGGCATCGTTATCCCCCCCCCCCTGCACGGTGAGTTAAAAACAAAAGCCTATCTTTCGCGCATCGTCTGAAATCGCGAAACAGCTCGGAAAATTTGTTGCAACCCCAGAATTGTCCTGCAGAAGTTCATTTCGGTGGCATCATGTTGACGTAGAAGGTGGCATAAGTCAGTGAAGTATTGAGGGTGAATTTATGCTCGACGAAGGCGATGATATTGTAATTAATAACAGCACCGGGGGGGGGGGGGGGTAGAGTTTAGTTATATAAAGCGACCCAACTATGACGCTTTTATTATGAATTCTATGGAGGAAGGGGGAAGGGAAGGTGACTTTCAGATATACATGTTTTGACACATACACAGGTAATTCTAAAAAAGTAAATGAAAAAAACTTTACAATTTCGGAATTCGATAGTCAAAAAAAAAAAAAAAAAATAAATAAATAAAAAATAAAATAAAATAATAATAAGAAGTATTGTGGATAGGGATGAGCCGCTTAATCGGCAGTACAGGTGGCCATAATCAACCGCCTACTTGCTGATTATTCATAATCGGCCAAATTTTTCTGTTTAATTGGTGCAAAAAATATTTTCCGGAATATTTTTTTTAAGTATACCTTCAGCAAAAAAAACAATAATGAATGCATTTATTGACATAAATAAATATAATTTTCTGTAAACATTAACTATAACATGTAATACGAAAGTATACAGAGTAAAAACAAAGCAAATAGTGTAGAAAGTAAACTACACGTAAACTGAAACGTAAAACTGAATAAAATGTGAAATAATAATCCTCACAATGGTATTTACAAAACACTATTATGAGTTATTAAATTCTATGATGTTTAAATAGCAATGCGAAAATCAGTAGTAAGAAAATCCCCCTTCCCTCGCCAACCACATATTTCAAGAACTTTCAATCCATATTCTTATCAAACCAATATTTATCCCATCCTAGCTCCCCCCTTCCCTCCCCCACTCTTTTTACATCACCTGTTTTGCAACTACATTTTGTTTTTATGCTATTAATTTTATTTTAATTTGCCTTTTGAAGAACAGACATGTTACAGAAATAAACACATGTGTATGTGTATATGATCCTACTGCAACCTCCAGTTAGTAACTCTCTCCAACAAAAACGAAATAGCTTCCTAATGCTTTTGTTTTACTTCTGAAAGAAAATCGGGATTATTTCCTAAGTTAATGTTGTGATACCCTCACTCCAGATTTTGATGAAAAACATAAATGAGGGTCAACCCCCCCAGAACATTTTGTTTTAAGACGTAGAGTGGAACCCCTATTTTACTTATTCTGCAGGACCAGTAATAAAAACTTGCCAAGCATGTAAAAAATGTGTAATATTTACTTATTTTTTCTTTTCAAATACAATTTTCAGCGACTGGCAAAAAATGACCTCAGAAGCATGATAATGTATGAAATGGACAACGCTACACCGAGGTTCCACTGTTACCTATTCTAATATGACAGTTTATATATATTTATTGTTGAAACAAGGTCTGGAGTGAAGGCATATAAAACGTGTCACTAATTTGTCACATCGTGACTTCTGTGAAATGTCAAATTTCTACCGCTTTGTGATTGTGACCATTGTAACTGGGAGTGACGTCTATACCTTTGCAGTGTATAGCGCTATCAGGATAAATGACACTATCAGGAGAGGGTGGGATGCCAATGCCTCGAGATGTTCGATTTCATCATTTTTAATGCTATCATATTTTGAAAATAGAATAGATTTTTGCTTGGGGAACCAAAATAATTTTTTATATAGAGATTACTCTTCTTACCAGTTTATTGTTTAGAATACATGCATTTGTGTTGAAAATGATGGGTTTCTAGTAGTTAAGGACGGGCATTCCATTTGGTGGATCGGGACATTTTTCAGTATATTTTGTTTTATAAATACATGTAAAACAAGCTAGAAATCTTATTTTTGATGGCAACAGTAAGCATATTTGTCATAAGAATTCCGTAGAACATCCTTATATATTATTTCTGTAGCCTGTTTTTGGTTTCAACGCGAGATTTTCCTCAATTCTTGATCGTTGTCTTTGATTTACACCTTATTTTAAAACTTATCGTGCAGGCTACTGACGAAAAATAGACCCACGGTCTAAAAATTGTTTTTTCGGGTAAAAAAAAAAAACCTGTTTTAAAGAACCCGAATGAGGTTTTCGTTTAAATTTATAACTTTAACTTGCACTGTTGCTGACAGAGCTGAATAACTTGATCGGCAGAGCGTTCGACTGGTAACCAGGAGAATGCGTGTTCGGGTCCACGTCCAGACAATCTGCATCAAAAAATTAGAAAAATATCGCGCATTACATGAACAATGAATGACAAATATGAGGGAATACATGAGGTAGAAACGCTCCTAGCTGTTATGAAAACTTGATGCAACACGGAGCTAAATTGATACTCATTTGTAAGGGTTTTTTTTTTTTTATTTTATTTTTTTTTAAGCTTTGGCTCCGGGAAAAAAATTAAAGCATAATGTAAGCGAAAATATAAGTATCAGGTTTATGATTTCAGACTACATTGGAATTGTTTTTGTTCAGTAAAATATAATAAATCGTATGTTAAAATATAGATTCTTCTAATGAGTTTTTGACTCTTTGTACAAATAAAAAAATACTACCTCATTTTAAAGGGTAATATATATTTTTCTTCTTTTTGCAAAAAAAAAAAAAACAAATAGCGTATCACATTTTTACTACATTTGAAAAGCTACGCTTAAAAAAGAACTTAGTTCAAATTATTTTGTATTTTAACCGTGCTGTTAAATGATGAACACGTGCTACCATCTAAGTTATAACGGTTCAAACAGCTTGTGATAACAAATTGTAAAAATTTTCAAAAATGAAAACACTTCTCGGCAAGAAAAAAAAATTAAAATTACCTGTGATTTTTAATCGACTATAAAAAGGAGACGGTTATCAGTTCATACCGTATGTATGTTTTTTTTGAGCAATCACGATTGCTTATTGTTCTCATTTGACTGTTTTGATGTCCTATCTTTTTATTTTCCCACCGCCACCCTCCGCATCCTGTCACCGTAGACCAGCTCCTCACGTTGCTGCTCCTATAACGAAAGCCGTCTCCAGGTTGCATCCATGTCCTACACACACGCGCATACATAAGCACTTACACACACACACGCACGCACACACACATACACACAACTACCCACACATTCATGCCTGCACACTGACACAAACACATATGCCTACACACACATACATATACCCCCCCCCCCCACACACATACACACATTCATATACAAAACTACCCACACACTTATGCCAGCACACAGACAAACACACATGCCTACACACACATACACATACCACTACACACAAACACACATACCCCACACACAAACACACACGCCTACATACACACACTTGTGATTGCGAAAAACATAATTTGAATTCAAGATGTCAAAATTCAAATTAATTTTTTTTAGCTTTTTTTTTTTTTTCTTTTTTTTTTTTTTTTGTCCACTCACAGCGTCTCACCTATCGTCATCGTTACCCTAGTCATCGTTATCATCTATGCCGATAACAGATGATCGGGGCTCGGTAAGAAAATACAGGATTGCATCATGAGCAACTTAGATGCTGTGAAATGTAAATTAGTTAGGAAAAACGCAATACTTAAATAGTTATAATTAAATTAACTACACATGATTTCCGGAGAGGAACAAAGATAAGTTTTTAGTACCAATCGCTTAAAGTTTAATGCGTGTCAATAGTTTTTTTTTTTTAAATATGGAGCATTTTTAAGAACAAAATGTGAAGTTTCGTGATGGTAACTTCTTACTATTTCTGAAATACCTACATTTACACTAAAAAGAATAAAATATAAAAATTTTGAAAAAAAAAAAAATAAATAAAATAAAACCGACTTCAAAATTGCTGTAAAAAGTGAAAAATAATTTTATTCTTTAAACACCATCGACAATGCTTTTAAACATAATTTTTGAAGTTCGCGCTAAAACGATGGATAAAATCATTCACAGCCATAACTTAAATACAACTATAAATTTAACCAGGCCCAGTTTCTTCACTATCACATACATTATGCATTGATTGCAGCATATTTGAATAATGATATAAATGTTTCGTTCGTAACTTTGGATGCTTTTCTGAAAAAAAAAAAAAAATATATATATATATGAACGAAGCATGGTTACACTGGATTTTACGTTTTGTTTTTGCGCCAACTTCAAAAATTATGTTTAAAAGCATTATCGATGGTGTTTAAAGATTAAAATCTTTTTCACTTTTTAGAGCAATTTTGAAGTCGGTTCTATTTTTTTTTTTTTTTTTTCAATTTTTTTTGCGGTAGAGCGTTCGGCTATAAACTGTCTGAAATTCGGGCCAGTTCGGATTGTCCGACATAATAGCAAATTTGCAGTAATATTACGCATTACATGTACTCATAACATACAATAGATAACACACGTAATGAAATAAATGCAGTGGGAATGCTATTTGGTGTTTCGACTCCTTTATGCAGGCTGCAGTTATCATTCAGATAAGTTGACTGCTAATCGAAGGGTGTTCTTCCCTTTTTTTTTAAGCTTTGACTCCGTCCAGACCACTGAGCATAATGTAAGCATAAAAAAAAGTATTAGATATACCTCAAGGAAATCCTTTTTGTGCAGAAAAACATTTTCATTGTATGCTGAAATGTAGATTTTTCTAATAGCAGTGTTCGAATTCTTTTACAAATGAAAAAATACTACATCAAATTAAAACTACGAGTTTCAAATAGTAAATCTTTAATTATTTATTCGAATACGATATAAAACATTAAAATTATTATCAACTTCATAAGTAAGAAATCATTTTCTACTCCTCTGCTTCCGGCTGAAAAAAAAAAAAAAAAAAAAACATTTTGTCTACGTTCGAAAAATTACACTTAAAAAACGGACTCAGTTCAACTGGTTTTGGTTTTGAATTTTAAGTGTTCGATTTAAAGAAAAACAAGTGCGGGCATTTAAGCCGTACAGGTTAAAAAAGCCTGCTATGGGAAATTGTTGAATATTCAAAAATAAATACACTTATTTTTTCAACCGAATTTATTACTTCTCTAGAATGTTTGTTTCAATCGCTACGTGAGATTTTCCTCATTCTTTAATCAAATTCCATGTTTACGAATAATTTTAAATCGTATCATGCTGGCTAATGACAAAACATAGACGCATGATTTTATTATATTTTTTTCGGCGAAAACTTTTTTACTGTGTTTTATTACGCATTCCTTCTATGAATAGTATTCGAAAAGGAAGGCACAGTTGCTAGGTTTGTTGGAGTGTTGTACTGTTAATCAGAATGGCTCCAGTTCGAATCCCTGTCACTAAATATCTCTTTAATGTTTCTTTTTTTTCCGTCAGATGCTCACATGGGCAGGACTGTATTTGCCCCAACCTGTTTTTTCACCTGTTTTTTTACCGATTTTTCACGTGTCACTCTGCCACACTTTTAATGATATTTATATTTGCATTGAAAATACGTACAACCAAAAGGGGAGCGATGATCAATTTATCACAACGTTGTATTTAACGAGGTTTTGTTACTGATGTCTTTAAATTACATGCCTTCTTTTGTGCGCTTACTTTTTTTCCGTTTACTTTTTTCGGTTTTTCTTCATAATATTCTTTCTTTGAAATTTTTAAAGAGCGAAATGCCTTATGAAGCGATTCGAAGTACAGTGCGGAGTTCCGCACGGGTCGACTAGTTAAACTTATCGTTTTTAAATAAAATGATTGATGAATACGCGATAAAATGCCCGTGACGAAACGGGATTCGAGTGGGTTCCGTTTTTATTGGGGGGCATTTTATTGCATGTCGTTCAATTATTTCCTTCGAATTGACTAATTTTTTGTGTTCTACGAAGTTCTTATGACAAATTTTTACTATTCCTATCAAAAATAAAATTTCTAGCTTGTATTATTTGTATTTATGAGACAAAATCTTGTGACAAAGCAACTCAAAATGTTCCGTTTCGTCACATGAAATGGCTCGGACCATAATTAATCCATTCCTAACTAAATGCCTTTTAAAATTAACATATCTCTACGGGAGGTCGTTAGGACTAGCACTGTTTTTGATTAATAGAGTACTTATTTAGCACAGAAAAAGTAAAATTTTTTATTCCCAACTTAACGAAATTTTATTTCCCCTTGATGAAACGGTTTTTAGCTTTTTTAGATCTTGCTGTGGTTTGTGATCTTTACTTCTAATACATGATTGTTAAAAACGTCCACCATGACTTATTTTCAAATTAAACATTTTAAGTTGTTTAATTTTTAGTCTGAAAACAGTATCCTCGTTCTTTTAATCTATATACTAATCCTGTTTATAGCAGCAATTTTATGCTCGCTGTTAAAAATTATATTTTAATATTTTTTTTCCTTTAGATTTTTTCCCCTTATGAAACTGTTTATTGCATATCTACTTAGCATTATGATTAGCTACCTGCGTAACTAATGCAAAAACTTGCTTATAGAAGTTACGAAATTCAATTAAAGAAAAGTATGTTATTAACAGTTTACTACAAATACGAATAAGTATTAATTAAATATATATAATTTATATAAATTGAAGCATATTCAAATTAAAAATTTCAGAAGCAAAACGTACATTTTAATTTATTTCATCCTGTCATAAATTCTGATAAAAAGAAAAAAAAAAGCTTAATGTAATTTTACTGCGTACATTTTCCTCTCTTCAAAATGAAACTTTGTGGTGTCACTAATGGGAATACAAGATTATTGTCCAGTAATGTGATTTTGACACACTGATAATGCAATTGAGGGTTCATTCATTTAGAGAACATATATTCCTGAATACAGCTCGGGGCAAGATTTCTGCTCAATAATTTACTCTTGATGTAGGATTAAATACCGTCATAATATTGCATATCATAAGGACTGCGGAAATACATTTCATTCCGCTCTTATTTAATAAGAGTGAATGGACAGAAGTGAAGACCTTTCTTTTTATTCTACACTATTTTCCCCTTTTCTCATCGAAAATACAAATTAACTACCACAAATATTAAGAAATGTTGCAAAAATTCTTTTTTTTTTCCTTAACAATTTACAGTAGTGAGTTTAAATTAAAATACATTTCAAATTTTTAATGATTATATACTAACTAGAAAATCGCTTGTCAAAGTATGACGGGTGAAAATTGCTTCAACATTTGAACGAAGCAATTGCCTGTTTTTGATGATATCTTGATTATTGAAATTTTAACCCTAACTTCAATGGATTAACCCTAAACTCCAATAGACAGCGATCATTGTTGACCCCTTTTTCATTTCTTCATTCTCCTAAAATGACAGTAATACCAGTGAAACAGTTAGGATACCGGATACAGTTCAGCCACGTCAAAATAAAGCCTTTCCCAGCATGTCCAAGCATTACCAAAAAACATTATAAACTTATCATGCTGTGGAGTGAGTTTCGTTTTTGATGACATCAGGCGCGTTACTAAATCATTCGCTATTGTATATATAAGGATTCATATAGATAGAATGAAGCACACAAACGTTACATACTTGCAAACATTTTAAAAACTGCGGCTAACCAAAATATATTCATTAAACCTGTATAAGTTTCTTTCAAACACTACTAATAACTGTACTTCAGAGTATTACCTTTATGAGCAAACTGAACAAGCATTAATAGCAGGAATATGAAAGCAGCCTTGTTGTCACTGGCTTTGCTTTTGTTTCTTAGCTTCGCTCATTTGTAATGTTTTATTACTACTGTGCTTCCTGCCTCTTCATTTAAAATCAGCGACAACAAATCAACTACGAAATCAGTATGATGGTTAATAACTGAAATTCTTATACTGGAGCGCGAAAACCAGCGTTTTTACTAGCATTATATTTCAACCGTTGACTTATCTGACAAATGAATTGATATTATGACGATGCATCCCTTAAAATTGAACTTTTATATGAGTATCTGTAGCTGTATCAGAAAGACATACCCTTTTCTTTGGGGATGTGCCACTTTTGTGTAGTTACTGCCAGTTTAGCTGGAGATAATTTGTTTCTTTTCTCCTCAGTGGCACTGAGCGTTATACGTGGTTGCCAGAATCTACATTCGGAAATCTGACGACACAAAAAGACAGTAAACTTGTCCATTGTTTACTGTGTCTGTTCTGTCCTGTGTACTGTGTTTGTGTTTGTTTTGTTCAGCTAGAACATGTTTTTTTTTCTCTCAGTAACACTAAGAGTTATACGTTATTGCCAGAATCTACATCTGGAAATCTAACGTCACAAATGGACAGTAAACTTGTTCATTGTTTACTGGGTCTATTTTGTAGTGTGTACTGTGTTTGTGTTTGTTTTGTTTAACCAGGACATTGTTTTTTTTTCTTCAGAGGAGTTAAGCATTATAAGTGGTTGCCAGAATCTACGTCTGGAAATGTAACGTCGCAAATGGACAGCAAACTTCTTCACTCTGTTCTCCGTGAAACCTTGGTAGCCGCATACATGAGGTTAAAGGGGGTGCAAGTGTGTCTACTAGATCTGTATCATTGAGTATTTTGAATCTTTCTTTCCTCGATTGCAGCAAAATCAATAGAGCAACCGATACCGAAATCACCTGTTAATCAGATGGGTACACCGAGTCATTACCAGATGACCAATATTCGGAGACTATTGAAATGTTCTCATAGAGGAAACCGGTTACAGTTGCTCTTAATATAGTCATCATTTAAGTTTACAATAATGATCAATGCGCCACCAATTAGTCGCAATTTACTCTAAACATGAATTAACTATGAGTTAGGAGCTATAATAGTCGAAGGAACTCGATATTGTACGTTTAATACCCACGAAACACATAGTTGCATTCGAATATTATGACGACTTTGTTTTTACTTTCGGGTATCTGAATTCAGTTCTCAACAATGATGAAATCTTCAGCCGATATGTTTGTATATCTGTATTAATCAAGCGTCTTAAGCCCATTAAAAAAAAGCCTCTGTCTTCAATTTTTTGAATAGATCTTAAACATTTAGCATTTGTTTAACATGTATTAGACACATTTATCTCCCGACTTCAAATTGATTGTCAGTGCATCTTATGTAAGATCAATGTAAAAAAGATCATTTGTTTGTTCATTTGTGTAGTAAATGTAAGATTACTAATTAATTTTACTAATGTAAGATTAATAACACGAGTCTGTAAAGTTTATGTAACAGTTTAGAAACCGTGCAACTAACAATGGAGATATTTTACTTCGATGGGTTTAAACTATGATGACATAGGTATTTTCTTACACGATAGTTGAAAGCAAACTTTTTTCTATAATATTATTTACTGTGTGTCGGCCTGATGTGTCGGCCTGACTTAAAATTTTGGCAGGCTGGAATTACTCAAACAGAAAATAATTTGTTGTTCTCCCTATCTCACTGTACCCACTTCTCCGCTATATTTTGCGACTCTACGAGCGCCTGGAAAAATTAAGTGAAGTTTGAAGAATTTTGTCTGTTAATTTCCTGCAAAGAGGTTTTCTTTAACTGTGCAACTACCCTTACAAGTGAATAACTCACTTTTGAGGATGCTTCATTCGTAAGACAAATTTAGATATTTACGATTATTTTTGTCTTGCTAAAATAGAAACCCAAGACAAAACCTCACGAAATTTCAGTCAATCTGGTGGAAAGTTCACTCATAAGTAACTGTACTCAAGTGTCACACGCCGATTTGAATAAAACTTTGCACATAGGTAGAACACTTAAAAATATTGAGCACATATTTGTTTATCGGCAATCAACACTTTTAACGAGTGAAATTTTCTTCTAAATGCTAGATAATTGAGATATCAGAGGGCATATATTCTTTTTGTTTAAGTGTTAATTACAAAAATTCAAATTTTGGTTCGAAAAATAAAAAAAAAACTTCACAAACTAAATTTGACGTGTTCGAGGATTTTTCTGAAATCACTATTCATAGGGGTGAACCATTCTTTAGCAATTTTCCTTGGTCGCATGGTTAGTTGCTGATGAGCAATGCCATGTGTGATCACTTACCTTCTTGACCTCACCATTTCCGATTTCAATGAATTTGGCATGAAGGTCACATAGGACAAGATAAATAATACTCCCAATTAAAGGATTTCTATTTTGATAATTGTTTAAAATAGAGGCCTGTAAAGAAGCAGAAAATGTGCGAAAAAATAAAAAGTTTGTTCTTGCACGCTTTTATGAGTGTAAGTATGAGTTTTTTAATAATATATTACATGACTTTCTTGCGATAAATTCAAGTTTCAAGGCTATTCACCATGACAGGGTAAGATTGCGAAGGATGGTTTACGCATATTAATAGTGTTTTTAGAAAAACCCTGAAACACGTCAACTCTAGTTTTTTTTTTAGCTTTTCCATAACATTTTCAGTCAGTGTTTGAACTTCAGGAGTCAATTTCACCCCGTTAAAAGTGTTAATTACCAATAAAAAAATAGGTGCTCAGCATTTTTATATGTTCCATCGATGTGCAAAGTTTTGTTCAAATCGGCGTGTGACACTTGGGTAGGGAAACTTGTCAAAACATTTTTCACGAAGCCATGCCCTTAATTACGTTGAAACTTCCATGACATCCGAGCACGCGTTTCTAACAGTGACGTTAAAAATAAAAACGACGTGAAATTTGCAAATTATTTTGCTCCAAATTTAAGTCATGCAAAAAAATAATTCCTTATACATGCAGTTGTAAAATTTTTCATTTTAAAAAGGGTTTTCCTATTTTTTCAGTGATCAATAAAATGCAGCGTATGGTTCGACTTGCTTAACTCGTTTTATCTCCAAAGTCCACGCAAGGAAAATATTTGCAGTTAAATTCACATTCTCGAGCACCATCTCCCCTCGACTGATCCCACTATCCCTCGCACCTGGAGGTGAACAGGAGAACTGCTGCCACGTCGAAAAGGAAGAATATGGAATCTAAAGTAAGGTCAAGCAGGGATCAAGGCGTTGAGCTCTCTGCATGAATATGGATGCAGCCCTCGTCATTAGCCCCATCTTCTGGTGCGAAAAGCTGAATTAAAATATAGAATATGCAGATTCGACGACTAAAGGTTTGCCCCGAATGATACGTCAAACGAAGGATGAACCGAAAATCATGGAAAGTTTCTTCTTTTGGTTTTTTACTTCATCCTTTACTTTTTCACCGCTGAAGTTGAAGTTTACCTTTACTTTCAAACTTAAAAGCTTTAATTGCTGTTTCATTCATTTGCTTGTTTCATTTCTTGTTATATTATTGTCTCCAGATTTTATTAGTATTTAACATTTCAGATAGTTAACATCAAGATATATTGACTAAATCATTATTATTTTCATCTTTCCTCTTTAAACTTTTTTATTGACAATAAGAAACAATAATATTGTGGGTAGTATCTACCGATCAGAGAATTAACAGCTTTTGTTTTTCTTAGAAAGTTTTCAAACTGCTTTTCTGGATGAACTGGCAGCAATAACTTCCTTTAGATATAAAACGACTAGAAAAGGCCGTTTTTGCTCAGTGGTTGGGAGTATATCTCACAAGAACACACACCACCTCGTGTTTGATAGCCTACTCGAAATCACGTGACCTTTCTTCAGTCTACTTCGTGAAGAGCCGTTCAAATATAGGTGACGTTGTTTTAACTCCCGAAAAGCCTGACGCAGAACCGTAAAAAGTCTCCATATTCGCAGATTACGCCTAATCAGCAAACCTTCGATACATTTTTTTTTTTTTGCCTTTATATATGTCACTTTGAAAGACCGAAATTGGAGAAGGTCCACTTTCACCGGTAATTCACCAAAATATTCCGCCTTTCGCCGATGTCCTTGGTATGCCGATGTTGATCCCCTCCGGCTATTATCGATATTGACAGATTTCAAAGTTTTACAGAAACATACACACTACCGGTCAAAAATATGTCAAGCTTGAGAAATATAAGATTTTAAACCATAAAAACAGCGTGCAAAATAAATAAAACTTTTAATTTTATATTAATATTGTAAAGAAGTAAAGAGATGCAAGTGCAAGAATTAAAAACTTGGAGATAATCAGTACAAATGGTAGGTAAGAACCTCTATTTTGGAGTGAGTAGTGATACTGGTAGGCCTGGTAGGTGCTGTTAGACAGACCGATTTAGAAAAACTTTTTAATGAAATCCTACCTAGGATCTAAACTTTAAACGCGTTTTTCTCGAAACTTGAAAATATACGCTTACTTTCCTTTGCTTCTCACAGCCTCAATTGAAAATTAATTCAATACTCTTAGAAGACTGCTATAGATCAAGTGTGTAGCAGGGTGTCGATTATCTGAACTCCAATTGATCAAGTTATCCATTTTCCGAACAAAATACTTTAATGTTTTACGACTATAAGCTCGCAAAACTGAAAACATTACCCCAATATTGAAGAGAATAAGGACTTCGAAGAAGGGGAAATTTTAAGGTAAATACAAAAAAAAAAAAAAATCAATCCGCTTATTGCAGGCCTATATAAATAATGATGAAAAATTGTACACACATATTATTATGAAAATTTTTCTATTCACTTTTGAATTTTACTAAATGTCATTTCCTGCATTTAAAACAAATTACAGCGAAAACATTTGAACACATTAACATGAAGTTTTAATAAGTTTTAATTTATGTTCAGTAACAAGTTATAGTTAATTTTTGATGAAATATATAAATTAATACTGCAGTATTATACAAAGTGTTCCGTTTTAACCTGCAAAACCTCTATTTTCGCAACCGTTAGTCTAGGATGCCTACATCCAGATGCGAAAATATTCAAAATCAGATGCAGAATTAAGATTTTGAAAGTTTGAAGCAAACACAAAAATGAGTCAGGAAATACAAAATTTAATTTTTTTATACGTGGCCTAGGTACCCTAACTTATATTTAGGGAAATAATCTCCATTGAAAAATATTACTAACACAAAAGATTTGACATTTATGCCACTAAAATTCAAGGAGATGTTCGATTTCAAAGTTTTAAGTGACCGTACTGAAGATGAGATTGTAACTTGTCGCCCTTTCAGAACAATGACAGGTTTTCGAAGTAAAAAAACAAAATACACTGGCCTCAAAAAGTTAAGGTACAACATGTTTTTCGAAGCTCACCATAAAAAAGTGGCAGTAACAATAAAATGCACAGCTTGCATGAATGATAATAACGAACTTTAAAACCATTTATAAAAAAAAGTTGCTACCACTTTTATTTTACAAAAAAGAACATATTTTTACGAGTGAGAAATAAAATTGCAAATATCAAGCTTTCGTACTTTTTTGTGTAAGTTGTGTCGATATTCAACTGTTGTTGGCAGTTTCGGTGACAATAGTCAATAGAGTTTAGAAAATGTCTCAGAGACGTCGTTTACCAGATTCCTTTAGGTGGAAAGCAGTTGGATGGATGGAAATAGGATTGTCGCAGGCTGACGCTGCTAGACGTCTCAATGTGTCTCGTAGTGCTGCTCAGCGACTTTGGGATCAATACCAATCCGAAGGTTATGCGTCTAAAAGATCTGTTCCAGGCCGACCACGAGCTACAACACCCGCAGAAGACCGTTTTCTAATTCTTTTGGCCCGAAGGAGAAGAACCACTACTGTGCCGCAGCTCGTTACAGACCACTTTGTAGCATCGGGAAGAAGAATCTCGGCTACCACGGGGCGTAGTCGTCCCCACAATGCAGGTCTCTATGCAAGACGACCAGTTGTGTGTGTTCTCCTCAACGGACCACAGCAAAGGATCCGCTTCTGCCGGGCAAGAGAACATGTTTCCTGGACCCAGCAGCAGTGGGGTTCTGTGCTGTTCACAGACGAGTTCAGATTTACTTGGAGAGTGATTCAGGGAGTCTACTGATCTGGAGGGAACAGCGAACTCGATACCATCAATCCAACACTGTTGACAGACCACAGTAAGAGATGGTGGAATCATGGTTTGAGCAGGTTCTCGCTCGGTGTTCACTCTGACCTGCATGTGTTTCATGGAGGAACTCTGACTGGTCTGAGATAACGGGAGGAGATCTTTGATCCACATGTCCACCCATATGCTGGTGCTATTGGTAATGACTTCATTCTGATGGATTATAATGCACGATGTTGAGGAGTATTTTGAGGATCACGGTTTGGGACGAATAGAATGGCCAGCTCGATCTCCAGAGCTGACTCCAATAGAACATCTTTGGGACTATCTTGGCAGACAGGTTGATTTTTTAAATCCTCCTCCAAGGTCGTTACATGAGCAGGAACAAGGCTTAGTCTGTGTCTGGTCTTCTCTTCCAATTACGGTGTCCGACAACTTAACAAACAGCATGTAAAATCGATGCGGCCAATGAATTCAAGTTAGGTGGGACGTAACCCTTAATAAAACCTATTTTTTACTGTTTCTTTGACATTTTGCTACATAACACTGTGACGTTCTGTTTTCTTTAAGAATGGATTTTTCCGCAAAGATTGCTTTTTTTGTTATAAATCGTTTTTGCAATGCAATCATACAAACTTCTATGACGCATTCAATAAAAAACCATTTAATGCACATATTCTCCAATGGTTTTGTTTCTACATTCATTCATTTGCAAATTAGACGGAAAACCGGTTGTATCTTAAATTTTTGAGGCCAGGGTATTTATAATTTTCATAGCTATTCCAAAATAAAGGTAAATGTTATGTCATGATACGCAAAAACACAATAAAAAACCTCGAACAATTTGAAGAACTACTCTATGCACATATATTGTTTTAAGCAATTGTTAGCCGCTATATTTCCCCCCAAAAGGTGTTAGTGACGGTGAGTGTAAAGTGGTGTAAGTCACAAAGCGCTGCCTTTCATATCTCGGTGAATATTGGTTGTACTAGAGTCAAACGTTATGTCTTGGAATTATTTTTCAATGGAGAGTACATTTCTAATATAAGTTAGGGGACCTAAGGCCCGTACAAAAAGTTAAATTTTGAATTTTTTGACTCATTTTTATTTTTGCTTCAAACTTTCAACATCTTAACTCTGCATCTGATTTTGAACATTTTTGCAACTGGAAGTACGCAGCTCAGACTAACGTTTGTGAAAATAGAGGTGTTGCAGGTTAATAGGAACACCATGTATACCGTACACCGTACTACATGTTATGCACATACATTTTGCATAACTAATTGTTTTGATTAAACTGCATACTATTTTTCTACGTGGTATTTTCTTTGTTATTTTTGAAAATCCGGATAGTTAAATAACTAGCTATGTGAAATACACCGCCAGCTCAGTCATTTTCAACCGAGGACTGCAGTTTCATGCTTATTAGCACTCATCAGCCCGGCATAGGAAAGTGACCGAGCTGGAGATGGAAAACCTCTTAAGGAAGCCAAGAGTGCGAAACAAACTGAAAACTAATATAGAATTTGTCACAAGTAGTGCGGATTTTCTACATTTTACGCAGTGTATTATTAATGGGAACCAATATATAAAATATTTCTAGCGTTTGAATCTCGTCAGAAACATCCTTGAAGTTGCTTGTCCGATTAACGGAACTTTGCTAATTCAAACAGTCAGATAATTAGTTCACTAGTGCAGCGATTCCCAAACCAGGGGCTGCGGTTCATAAGTAGGCCGCGAGTACTGGGTCGCAGACTCTGGACAAGAGCTTGGAGTCTAGTATCAGGTTTTCCAGGATGGTTTACAACTGTGATGTGACGTCATTGGAAATCTCTGCGTAGAACGTAGTTAATATGTAAGGTCATATGGGATACATAAGACGAAGTTGTCAATTGATAAAAATACTTCAAATCTAATAAAAAAAAACTTGTGAGTAAGTTAGTAACTCGATATTTAGTCTAATTTTTTGAAAAATAGCAAGGAAAATAAAAACATTTTTGCAAATATAACCGTGGTTGTTTAAAATGAGGGTTTGATTTTTCTGGTTCAGAGGAAGAACTTCAGTAAGTGAGTGTGTGATTTTTCTCGAAATCGCACCCAATGGGAAATGCATGATGGAACTCTCTAAACCAGAAACGCGTATATCTACTAAGCATCCGGAATGTGTAGAATCTTTATATTTGTTTCAAATCGCGAAAAGAAAATTTCCCCACAATGGGAAAAATTTGGAAAATCTTCAAACCAGACCAAACTAAATGCGCAAAAGTTGCTTATGAGCTAGGTTTGGTAAAATTACAAAGATGGGTTCAACTCACACCGCGGGAAAGCTTACTACACTCGCAGAAAATTAATAAGTAATGAAGTTTGATAAAAAAAAAAATCAAATACAACATACAAAAAAATCGATGGGATGCCTGGAGAAGCGAAAGGTTATCTGTCAATACTTTGGTTATTTTTCACAGCAACTTGATGAGAGTACAAACATTATTCTGCCGTGGGCAGGTAAAGGGCAGTAACTGAAAATTTTTAATTTTTATTAATTTTTTTTTTTTTTTTTGTATTTTTGTCATCTGTTGTACGTTCACTTTATTGTACAAGATTCCTTATTTGGTTTCCGCTGAAAAAAAAATGCAAAGAAAATGTCTAATTCCAACATTTCCTTACCGTTAGTATTTAATCCAAAACGCATTGCCTCAAAATGTCTCGAGAACGCATTTCTGCAGATACTGCCATTTACCTGTCCACGGCAGTATTGGTCAGACTAGTTTACTAGTTTCTGACAATTTCGAGTTGAATTGCAGTATTGAATAAATGGTGTTATGGTAGTCATGGTTTACAGAAACAACTCTTGAAGATATTTTCATGTCTGTTGATGATTTGGAAAACAAAGTCAAGTACGTAGATTTGTCAAAGTATGTAGGTTTAGCAACTGGTGGGGAGCAACTATGCCTGGAATATGGTTTAGTCGCCAGAATTTGATCAGTTGCTCCCTTCGATCAATTTACCCACTGTAGGGTACATAGAGGGGCTTTGTCGTTAAAAGTTTGTATGAGTGTTTAAAAAAAAGCAAAAATTGCAGATATCGTTAAAAATTTAACTGTTAAATGAAAATATGAAAGCTCCAAGGCTGTTTGGTGTTGTGTCTGATGAAATAGGCAGTCAATGCAAACAACTTCTGCCTTCCTGTGAAGGTTAGCGGCTCTCCAGAGGTAAAGTGTTCACAAGATTCTGTTTTGGTTCAGTTTTCCTTACAGAAGGAGTTTTGATGTAAAACTTACCAATATTGCAGCTGTAACATACACCTGTATTCGTTTTACGTGTCTACTTTTCATCAGTTCTTAACTTGCATATTCAGTACTTACTGGACATCAAAGATTTTTCCCAAAATTGGTGGTCCGCAGAGTTAAACAGGTTAGGAACTGCAGCTCCAACGTATTTTCTTATTAAATAATTTCAAAAGCTGTTAAATGGAACAGTCTGAGAAAATCCTAATCAACAAAATGCGCATTAAAGGCATCAATGCAACTTTGAGGTCATTTTCTTTTTTTAAGTTTTACAGATTAGAATGCATTTTCAGGTTGGTCTAAAGGGAGCGTATCAGGATTGATTGTCTCGGGGGTTACATGAAAGGGGAAGACACCTTCCTTTAAGTGAATGGGTTGGGGAAACAAAGACTGATTAAAGCTAAAAGGCAATGGCGGACTGTATAAGAGACAAAACAAAACAAAATTTGTTTCATATGGAGTTAAGAACATATTTTCACTTAATTATTATTGTTTTTCGGGGAAAGGAACGCTTGACGCCACGGTAACCAGTTTAAGAAATACGGAAATTGTTTACCAGCTGGTGGGACCCTGAACGTTCCGCATTGTTAATCCTGACTAGGAGAATATCAACCCCTGATCCAGCCGCCCAAAAGGTATTACATTGAGAGCGTGGAGTGTTTGTGACCACGGCAGCTCTCTAAAGACTAAAAGACGTCGTTGTGAAACAAGGACACACAGCATTACCTCATTCAAGAGCATTTCTCTTGATTGCTAGAAACGTCTTAGTTTATTTGAGTTGATTTCAATTCTGTCCACAAGTCTCAATAAAGTCTGAAAATGATGTAAGTGCCAAGACTTACACAATTTGGATATAGCCAGTTCAAATGGTAGATGAATCTCGTCCCAGTTTTGGGAAAAGAGATAATGTCCCATACGCTATGGCAGTCGTAGGTATAGAGCATGATAAAGAAAAACTTTGCAATGAAAACCTACCTCGGACTAGAACTTGAACTTGCATCCCTTTACTTCTCACTACCTCTATTGGTCAATAGCGCTACAAATGAAATTTTAACATCGGTAACTTAAATATTAAAAAAAAAGTTTTTCATTGAAATTTCCAAAATTTCTTAACCAGTATGCACGTTCTTAGTGTTGTGATATCAGGTTTAATAGTAATGTTTTTTATAACGGAACACGGTGGTGATATTTTAAAATCTTTGAAACGGATGTGTGCTATTTGGTAGCGCATTTTTTGATAGAAGACATTATGTTCATAATTTAACAATCCCCTATTTCTGCATACAGTTTTGAGCAAGTCTACTATGTATAAACTTAATTATTCTATGTAATGCATATTGTTAGAGTTAGCTTTGTTTTTACCAGATGTTTTGTTAAAATTGTTTTACTATAAAATATCTGCTGAATTTCCAGCTATTGCTTCACAGGTATAGGCAAAAGCCCTCAAAACTACTGTTTGTATTTCTAAGCAGAAGATTAATCAAGTAATGTTATGCTGTAAATAAAACAGAAAATAACTTCCTCAATTATTTAAATCAAAAATTTCCCGCATCTATCTAAAGCCTTTTATAAAAAGCTTCAGCTCTTATCATTATCCAACTGAGCAAAAGTATAATAAAAATGAATAATTTCTAGTTCTTATTTATTGAAAAGAATTCATATAGTAATTATATTCCAAAAGCAAATTTCGTAGATAAAAATAAATGCATTTTTAAAATTATTTATTATAATTAATAACCCAGAAAATTTCTGCTTGAAAACGCTTTGTTTTTGTTCACCTAAAGCTTTAAACGCACTAAATTTAATTACTACCAGCGTTTAAAATACCTACATTCTCAGAATCAGATAATTTCATTACTTAAAACCACAGTTTCAAAAAAATTACGATTTTTACCGTCTCGTTCAGGAAGTACTTAAATTAAATGACGTTTCCTTCAGATTGCAAAAAAAAAAAAAATATATATTCCATCTTCAATCCTATAAACCAGAAGCGTGCTCCATCGTAATAGTACCAAACTAAGCAAACCGGAAAGCATATCTTAGCCTCAGAAAATTTCGTAATTTTCTCTACCCCATACTTCAGCTAGAAACAAAAAATCAACAACAAAAAAAGTGACCTACCGTAAGCATGTGGAGAAATTTACATTAGGAGCCTCGTGATAAACAAAACCATTTAACTTATCCTCAAAGTTAATTAAGATTCCTTAATGAGTAGAAGTCTAGTTAAGAAGTCCTACTGTAGAATTGAAGGCAAAAAGAGGAAATCTTACGCAAAAGCGGGAATTTTCGTTCCATTCTCAGCCTCCAAACTTCCACTGGCCGTTCGTTCACTCGGCCATCGATCATTGCCTGTGCTTTCTTTCGCTCTTCAAGAAGAAAGGATGGAACGAAGGGTGGACAGACTGAAGAGAGCGAGCGAAAGAAAGACTGACTTGCAATCAGTCCAAGCAATTCAGGCCCAACATTGGTTTATTTCATGCTAATTTCCGTGCTTCTCCGAAGCCCTTCATATCGCAGCACGCTATCACGGGCTTATTCGCTGATGCCCGGGTTACGAGAAAATGCTTGGCAGATAGATGAAAGTTCTCAGGATATAATAAAAGATGCGCTTTTTGTAAGCTAGGAGACTTGGCAGATGTTGAAAGCTTGTTTTTTTCTTCTTAACTCAATATGTGCTTAGCATGCTTTATTGAACGAATGCTCCTAGAGGTGAACTTCGTTCCGATAGTGTGTTTTCTCGAAAAATGAAATTTAACTTCGAAATGAGAACAATCATGTTTAAACTAATCGGAATTTCCCCCCCATGTAATAGTTTTAAATTTAGTACTCGATTTAATTTTAAAATTTTATCATTGTCCTACCCAAAAAAATTTTTAAAATCTTATCATTTTACTTTCCTCGATATACTTTATTGAACGGATACTTTAAAGGTGAACTTCGTTCCGATTGTGTGCATTCTTGAAAAATGAAATTAAACTTTGGAATAAGAACAATCATGTTTAAACTAATCGGATTTTTTCCTCGATTTAATAGTTATAAATTTAGTGCTCGAGTTAAGTTTAAAATCTTATCATTTTTCTTTCCCAAAATAATTCTGATATCTAATCATTTTACTTTCCCCGATATACTTTATTGAACGAATGCTCCAAAGGTGAACTTCGTTCCGACCGTATACATTCTCGAAATATGAAATTAAATTTTGAAATAAAAACAATGATGTTTAAATTGGAACTTTTTTTCTCCGATTTCATTCTTTTCAATTCAGCACCTGATATAACTCTAAAACCTTATCATTGTACTATCCAAAATAATTATAAAAACTTTTCACTGTATTTACTCGATATACTCTCTAAAGTTTAGTTTAAGTTACCGTATCGAATTTCGAAAATATTCATCTTATTACGTGATAACATTCCTAAAACTTATCATTTGATTATGGTGTTCAAAGCAACAAAATGACTCTTTGAAGTCATTTATATGAGTTAAACACATTTTTACTAAATTTAATTATGCTGATATATTTTTATTTTTGTATTTTACAAACTGTTTAACGCTCTTTGTCGTGACTTAAATATTTTTAATTTGTCATTGCATGATTTTAAATCTACATGTTTTAACTCTTTAAAGATACAATCTGTTTTAATTGTATATAAGTTTTGTTTTTAATTGCCACAGTAATTGGATTTGTTCTGTAGTATGCAATACTTTTAAATAAGTTTAAGATTACCTTCTTACCGCATGTTATTATTTTTAAAGCGGATAATTTTATTACTCAACATAAATCTAAAACCTTAGTATTTGTTCCTTAATAAAGCATAGCATGTTAAAAAAATGCTATTTGCCTTTTGGCAACCAAAAAGAAAAACCATATAATTTATATTCGGGTTTAAAATATGTCCAAACTAAATCCTGTTACCATAAGGCAAATTAAAGGTGCCGAACAAAAGGATTCTTTTACTTCAATTTTATTGAATTGAAATCGGTAAAATTATTAGACACTTTTTTTTGGTTAGTTTATACCTGAAAAAAAAAAAAAAAAAGATTTTGTATGCACGTTAACGTACTTTCTATATGGGTCATTCTGAAAAAAACGTAACTTTTGAGCGCAAATATTTTTCAACTCCGAAACCTTTTGTTTTCTTTTTTTTTTTTCAATCTTACATGAAAGTGTTACCTACTAGAAGTAGCCATAAACATTGGCCCAGCTAAGTTCCAATTATTTTACTCATAAATAAAAACAATTAAAAAATGCCTTGTTCACGGAAATAAAAAAAAAGTAAAAAACTTTTAATATTAAAAAATCGAGGCCAATTTAGTATCAATGTAGTAATTTTGTTGATTGTGCAAAAACAATCAACTATTTTAATGATTATTGAAAATATAATATTAAGCTCTCTTAATTAAAGTACAGCTTAATTAGTAATTTTCAAATGTATGATAAAAAAAAAGTATTTAGTAAACACTGGCAATTTATAATTTTGATAGAATGCCTATTATTGATGTATTTCTCCTTCATCATTTATTTTCACCTCAGAAATAATGACATTGATAAGGTCTGTCACGGAGGTGAGGAATTGTCCATTAGTATAGGACTAATAGATGCATTTTTCAGGGAATTTTTTTTTCTTTGTTGCTACAATCTGCACATGTTAAGCATATGAAAGCGTATTCACTTCTTTTTTACATTAATTTACATCCCTGAAATTTAAGTTCATGGAGGTGAGAAGTCAAAGTAACCACACTAAGTTTTTAAAGCAAGATCTATCTTCTTGTTTTTCGATAAAAATCTCGCAACTTCTTTATGGCTGAAAATAAACAAGGGGGACTCCCTTGTGTCATGGAAAATAAAATTTGATGCCAGTGCTGCCACGTGTTAATGAGGAATGGCATTTTGTGCTTAGGTAACGGAGGTGAGAATTTATTGTGTAACATGACTCCTTGTCCTACCTACCCTCCTAGTTCGTTTTAGAACTAAAACATAATATTAAAAATTTAAATATACTCAAACAATTAGTATTTGAGACACTTGTAAAAGGAATAATAAATAAATAAGTACATACTTTTAATTAAACAAGTTATTACGCATCATAAACAGTCACACAGGTGTGTGACATGCCACGGACGTGAGAAGTCACATGTTGTGAAGCAAAAATATACCAAAATAAAAATTATTATTAAAAATTGTTGATAGGTTTAAATAGATATATTTTTGATGAAATTAAAAAGCATTGTTAAATGAATTGTTCCTTAAAATGTTTTCTATAAAAGGCATGTGACAGAAAAGTTACCCTTTTTTAAGAATGACCCGTATTCTAAAGTTTGTTTCTTTTAATTTTTGTCAAGTTAATCTATACAAGTAGTAAGCAGAAAAAGTATGCAATTTCGAACAAAATCCGGCATTATGTGGTTTACTCTGACCCTCTTTCTCTCTCTCATAATAAAATAAATAAATAAAAATACTTTTTAAAGTTATATTTCTTAGAAATAGTGTACATTAAGGTTTAAAATAAAAATAAAATTAATCAGATTAGAGGTCGGGAATAACATTTAAAAAGATACCTGTGAAATAGTTCAGTGTCTTTTTTAGCGAGGAGAAGTTTAAACTCCCAGGATTAAAAATATTAACACCCCTTTCTAAAACCAGAAGAGTGAAATATTGAAAAAAAAGTAATGAAATTCATTTATTGTTTAGATCACTAAAGACAAGATAATTCATTCATAGTTTAGGAACCACAAATTTGCTTGTTGTATATGTACATTCTTCATTAGTCCAAACAAATGTATTGTGTTTAAACAAAAGTGCAGCTCAAAGAGTCAAAAAAAAAAAAAAAAAAAAGTTTTATCATTTTTGTAGCCCACTTCAAAAGTCTGCTTTTTTTTCTAGTTTAATAATTTTTAAATTAAAAGTTTTTAAACATTTTACGTTTTATCTTTTAATCATTTTTGAAAACATTAAATTTATTATTCTTTAAACGCTATTTTTAGAACCCATAACCCGTCCTATTGTTTTAAGGCAATAGATATGTTTAAAATATTCATTTTTACTTAGTACATTTAGTGGATTTTTCATTTTAATTGTAAGGGCAATTAATGAGTAAAAAGTTCTGCCTGGAACTAAACGAGCCTACTTTCCATATACCAATGATTTTCTACTCTCAGGCCGATATTAAATTTAAACGAGCTGATGTGTGCATCACATGACTTCCTTTTACTCCAATTTAATGTCATTTTCCCATTATAGGCAATTTTAATGTGATTCAATAGTTTACTCTCTAAATATCACCAGCAGTGGCCAATTTAAAACCAGATTAAAAAAAAAAGAATAAATTCGCCAAATTTGTCCCCCAAGTTGGGGACAAAACTTGGCGATCAAAAGACTTTCAATATATCGCCAAGTGTCCGCCAATTTATAACACCACTTGAGTATACATCGAAATTAACAATGATTTCCCCCCAAAAGGGGCAAAAGACCCCTTTAGAAACACCCGAATGCAACCAAAAGGAGAGATGCACAACTAGAACCCCACTAGCAGTCTACGTACCAAATTTCAACTCTCAAGGACATACAATACTTGAGTAATGCAACATACATCCGCACATACGCACATACATACATACGTAAATATGGACGTCTCGAGAAAAGTCGTTGTACTTAACCCGAGGAATGTCAAAATGGATATTTCGGGTTGAAAAAAAACTGAACATTAATTCGGGGGTGAGCAAAATGGAAACTAAGGCCGAATTTTGAGTGAAAATTTTTTCGTAAATACAATACTTCCTTTTTTGGAAAAGGAAGTAATAAAAAAATAGCAGTTTTTAAACATTTTGCGTCTTATCTTTTAATCATTTTAGAATACTTCAAATTTATTATTCTTTAATTGATATTTTTAGACACACATCAACTCAGTAAGAATATTTAAAACGTTTTGGCTCCTGATGATTATACCATATAACGTGTCGAAGTGTACAACTGGCGAATTACATTCTAACATATGATTCTAATAATAAGGAAAATTGAACATTGTTTCCAGCTGAACTGGTTCTTACTGTTCAACGTGTCCCGTTAGAAGTCATTGTAAAACATTTGTTCTGACTCTCTTATAGCGCAAAAGGAAACTTAAAACTTCAGCACAAACAATTGCCTGCGAAACTACTCTCTGTTTACTAAATAAAGCTAATTAAAAGCTCATTAACATAAGTTGAAATTTTAATTTATCATGTTGATTTTAAAATGAACCGACAAGCAAAGAAACTAAGCAAGTTTTGACATGGATCATTATACTTAGTTATATTCATGCCAAGTTCAAGGTAGGGAAGGGTGGGGCACAGTGGGATGCGGGGTATCCTGAGGCAAAGGTATTTTTTTTTATTTTTTAATTATAATCGGGGAATGATGCTAGGTACCCATGAATCTGCAGCAATTGACCAGGTGGGTTCTGGGATTTGAAGTCGTTGTTTGTGTTTGTAATCAAATGATAGTCAACAACCAAGTACTATTATTCAATGTGCCGCACTCAATCTGTGGTGAACTCACTAAAAAATAGTCATTAATCATCATTAACCCGATACACTGGCCAATAATTGCACAATAATAAGTTTAACACATTTTATACATGAAATGTTTATCAGTTTAATGGTATCCCTGACTCATTTAGGTTTTATGAAGGTGACATTTGTGACAGGAAAATACCATAGTAAGTATGTAATATACTTTTGAATACATATTCTGGTAAAAGGTTTATGAATAATAAGGTAAGTTTATCAAAATGGAATTGACTATGCTTCTTCTGATCATTATTTTACTGTTCAGTTTTGCATCAACATAATTTAGGTATTTTTTTTTAGCATATAAAACCCAATCAGATTAATCAGTCACATATTGATTATCTAACTCAATTTACTTTAAGAAATGAAAAAGAACTAAATCGAAAAGGATTTTTTTGAATATTATTTTCAAAAAAAAAAAAAAAACAAAAAAACAAAAAAACATTACAATGTTGTTGAAACAACAACCACAAATTTAATCACAATTGTTTGAAGAATTCTCCCTAAAGAAAACGTGACAGAAGATTAAGAGCTTAATCCCCGTAACGAGAGAATGTCACCCATCTGCATATCGCACTTTTTACCTCTCGTCCATGACAAATAAATAAACGCAAGAAGAAAAAAAGAGGGACATCGTCCCGAGAAATCTCCCTAATAAATGACATAAACTGGCTCATTTTCTTTGCAGCGTTTTTTGAAACTTCTGTATCTAACAAGCATGCGGCATCTGACTTATCCGACTTGCCGTATGCATGTATGCGCCCCTGACTGACGTGTCGCCTCTGCAGCATTAAGAAGTCATCCCAGTGGATGATGCCCCTTTAAAGATTTCTTAAGTAATGATGCAAAAGGGGGGCGGTGGGGCGGCGCGTCACATCGATCCACCAAGAGATCCGGCTCTCCGTGGGGGATCCTCTTTGATCCGCTTTGTAGGGGGGCTCCCCCCCCCACTTCCACGTCACAAGGAAGCGACATCCGCGGGACACTTTAAGGTTTTAAAGCAGGCTGCAAAGGAGGATTAAGAGCTGAGGGGGGCGGTCGAATGGTGGGATTGCATTAAGAAGAGCTGCAGACGAGACAGCAACTGTCGTCAGTCCTTGTGGTGGTCCTTTGAGAGATGTGTGGGGCTTCCCTTGTGCGCCCTCCCACGCCCACTTTGGAAATCAGCTTCTTCGGAAGGCAGACATAGTCTGACCCCAGGATTTGACTGTTTCGAAGCATGAAAAAATACAGAGCACCTTAGAAGAAATAATAGGGTTTTAAAAGTTGACTGACTCCAAGAAATAATTTTGACCAAAACAATACCAGTACTAGCTGGGTTCACTGTACTTTGTTGGAAGGATATTATCGATAACGTGCAATGAACCTGTGATTCAAATCATGGCATATTTTCAACAAGTTTTAATCTTTTGTGCTGGGTCTACTTGGTAGAATATTTTGTGGGGAACCTATCATCATATTAGTTTCTTTTTCATTTTCTTTAAAACTTAATAAAACAACCTCAAACGTTGAATTAATAAACATTCTTTCAAGTTTTTAAAGCACCGTTGAGCATACAGCAATCTTTTAATGCTCTTTTCCATTTTTTTTTCTACACTTAAATTTCATTGAAATAAAATTCATAAATAAAAAAGGGAAAATAAGATGACAATAGCGTCTAACTCAGCCTGACTCTAATATTTATTTTAAACGGGGGAACTCAATACAAATCGAACACCTCTCTGATCTCATGTTTATTCATTAATTTATTTTCTTTTACCTCCCCCCTCTTTTTTTTGTTGATATTTTTTTTTTTTTTTTTTTTTTGCCGATTGCATGCAGTAAGTACGAGAGTGTTTTTTATTCCATTTGAAAAGTCATTTATTTTTAAAAATAATGGCGGAAATAGATACGAGCGCTACACTGAAGAAAAAGGTACGAAATGGCGTGCATTTTTTACTAGGTGAAATTGCTTATCGCATAGTTTAAATTTTCACGTGATCAATCCTCCGAAAGAGCCTTGAGCCTCATGGTGGTTGACTAAACTATGCCTGACCCAGTGTTGCCAGAACCGAACAACTTTAAAAATGTCATCATCCTTACAACGAGTTTATTCGTTAGCAAGCGTTTGTTTGCTACAATAAAATTCTCCAAAAAATCTTAAGAACAGTTTATATTTTCAAACTATGAAAGTAAGAACATTACGACTTTGGTAGCGAGAGCTTAAAACCTTAACACATTTGAAGGAGAATTTAACGTTTTCAGAAAAACTTAAACTCAAATTAGAAAATCATTTTTGTACATTTTCTACTTAAAAAATTATTTTGATCAAACTTGATTTAGGTACATCCAGCTGTTGAATCAGAAACAATATTAAATAAAATTTTCCCTGTTGAACTGTTCAGTACTGGGCAAATATTTATTCAAATCGAAAAATCATACATGAAAAGGAGATGAGCTAGTCAAAACGTTTCGTTTGAATAGGACTATTACTTCAAAAGTCATTTAAAGTTAGAGGAGCCTAAAAAATTGACACTTTTCTTGGACAGATCCAAATGTAATGCAAAATTGTTCAAATAAAACTGAAGTACGAGAATTACGATTTCCCATGCAGATCTTTCAAGGGAAAAAAATAATTTTGCTCGTATTACGCTTTTCTCTCAAAATTTTTGTATGTGTGTGTGGGAGGGGGGGTTGCTTATTTTTCCAATTTATCTAATTTATCCAGTTTCTAATTTTATAAAAAAAAAAAAAAACTTTTATTGCTCATTCTTCTTTCACGATTTTATTTTCCTTTTGATTTTTTTTTCTTTTAAATATGTAAGTAATTTTTCTTTAAAGTATCATAAAACCTAATAATGATAAAGCAGTTGCAATAAAAATAAATAAGAAAAATTAATAAATGATGAAGTTCTAAACATTTACATTTTCAAAAAGTTCCAAACATTCTTTTTTATTTTCTTTTTTGAGAAGCAAAAAATCTGAAAAAGGAAAAAACTGTTTATAAAAGCTAACAATGAACCGTCCAATCGAAAATTAAGGAATAAATTGAGAGGTTAGTTTTTCCAGGGTAGAGTTGAAATCGCAGTTATTTAAGTAATGCATGCTGTGTCGTTTGCTTGACGGAAGATGATAATGACTCTTTTGTCTAAATTAATATACTCTATGTGAAAGTGCAGACAAAATCTTCTCTTAAGAAATTATCTATTAGTAGATAATGCAATTCTATATAACAGGGTTCAAATGCAAACTATTCGATTATTAACTTCCATTTTTAGCATTGTGATGTTCTTGTTACTTTTTATCTAACCATGCCGTATCAGGTACTTTGTTAATGATTTTTGTATTTGTACAATTAAATCTAATCTTGAAAATTTGTTTTCAATGACCTACATGATTTTCTTGCATAAAAGTATCTGCATTTTTTAACGCATTACATTTTATGCACAAATGCCGATTAATTAATTAGTCAATTATTTCTTTGTCTCGCATGTTCCTGGTGTTATCCTATAAAAAATAACCTATTGTTCTTGTTGAGTAATTACTTTGCGTGGCAAATGCACATCTTATTCACTTTTAGCTCTAAAGATTTTTTTTTTATTAGAAGAAGCATTTAAAACTTAAGTTTGTTTTTCTTAAACAAAAGCATGAACAACTCTCTTAAGTACAATATTCATGAAATTAGTCTTCTACAAACTCATTACATTTTTAAAGTAGGGAGAAATTTTTTTAGAATATATAAGGAACTTAAATGTCATTGGTAAAACATAAAACTTCCCACAAATCTGCTTGAAGGACAACATCTTGGGTATATATGGGATCCTCCCACGCTAGAGTTTTAGAAAGGTCTTATGATGAATAGCTCAGCACAATATTTTCTTTAAAGTGACATTTTGACCATGGTAGTTAAAAACTTCTAGGATATCAGACGGTATAAGTCGCTTTGAGCTCTGCAACTTTCGCAAACAAGTCGATAAAGTTTTGAAAATCGGATGATATCATGCTGTCATTTAAAAATAGCTGTAAGAATTGGAAAAGGGAAAGGAAGAATGGTAAGAAGTTTCCGTGAAAAAGTAAAATAAATTGAAGTTTGATAAATGTGATTAAAATGAAGTTTATAGAAAAATAATGAATCCTTATCTAAAGTATATAACAAAGCTAAATAGCGAAATATTGTGTTACAAATAAAAAAAATAATCATATTAAATTTACTCTCTCCATTTTTTCCTTTTTCTATATACTGATAATATAAAGGTGAAGAGTTTGTTTGTTTGAACGCGTTAATCTCGGAAACTACTAGTTCGAATTGAAAAAAACCTTTTTTGTGTTGAATAGTCCCAATTATTGAGGAAGGCTATAGGCTATATAACATCAAACTATGACTAATAGGAGTGGAGTAGCAATAAATTAAAATTAAATCAATTATAATCACGATGTATGTTTTTTTGCATCAATAGCTCGAACTTTTGTTGCCCGAATAGCTCAGTCGGTAAAGCGCTCGTTCAGCAGCTCTAGGGGTTTGAATGTGGCTGCGGGGGGGTGGGGAGATTTTAAGCATTTATTACCCGGCTCATTTAAAATTAATTAATTTATAAATCAAGAGTTTTTAATTCTTTTTTTTATTGATTTTTTTTTTCGATTTTCTTATTTAACGGAAAAAATAAATAAAGGAAAGTATAAATTGTTTCTCAATATTATTACTGACCCAGGCAACGCTGGCTATGTTTGCTAGTCTATTATACAAACATGTGTAAAATTGGTGAATATTTTTTATTTTTGAATTTCGGCAGATATACAGACACGTTTATCATTCTGCTGAATCCATTTTGACGTTTCTTGAAAACAGTATGTGTGTACATACATATGTAAACGATTTTTTTTACCGTTCTAGCTCAAAACGGAATCGAACGAAATTTAAAACATGCGTACCTCATCATCAAATGGTACTCATTAGTTTTTGTCACCTGCTCATTCCAAGGGATGAAGCAATGGAACGTTTTTCTCGTAAAGGGTACATTTGAAGAAATAATGCAAGGATTTTAGTAAAGTTGGTCCATAAGGAGAAAAAGCAGCGGACATGTGCTGATATCATTTTCGCAGCAAGCATTTCGAGGGAGATTCATTGTGTTTTCGTTAATTATGACTGCCGTATTTGAAGAAACTGTGCAAAGATTCAAACAAAGTTTGGCCCACTGGTGGACCCCAAGAAGCAAGAGGTGCTGATTTATTATTAATATCAATCTATATGTTGAGGGGGAGGGGAGAGGAGTAAAACTGATTTTTTTCCTTTTAATCATTACTGCTATCTCACTAGAAGAAAATCAAGGATTCAAGCAAAAATTAATATTCAAGCGTATGTTATTGGACATAGAAATCTAGTTTCTTCTGCTGACTTTACTAAAATCAGCTTTGGCTGTGTTTTCGCATAATGGTTTCTGGTATCTGTTTAGGATGATCAATCTGGGCATTTACAGTGGGCATTTCACATTTAAAGGTTTTATATTGTTGTTGACAAATCATAATAATAGTTTTGCTGGTTTTGATTTTCCTTGAGTTGGTGAATATTATTTTTCGCAGAAAATAAAGCTTTTAGTAAAGATGTCTCTTGTAGTGGCTGTCTAGAATTTGCAGTTTATTGCTTTTGGCAGACTTGGCATAGTTTTAATGGCCCGGCATTAAAACGATTAAACTTGACATTTTTTGTTATCTACACTCATGTCTGGCCCATATAAAGATATTCTAGCTTTATTTTGACATGTAGTGCTACTTTAATGTGCCGAATGCAGTTTAGATAACGCATAGAGTTGCACTTTCTTTGGAGAGATAACTTTATATCTCAAACAAACCAAGTTATCACTATAATGTAACTCTACTTTAAAATTCCAATAAGACCTTAAATTTTCTGGAATTTGAAATAACTGTTTTGAACACCCATTTTGTATGAACAAATTTCATCTTGATAGATATACATCCTCCTTAATCACATTTTTCATTTTAATTTTACGTTCATGTGTTATTGACAGTTTTGGATGAAGAGTGGCATTTCTTCTCACTTTATCTGTAAATACTTCGTGGAAATCTTTAACAAGTTCCTTTCCAAGCACCGCATTAATATTAACCGTTGAGTTTTATTAACAAATGTATTAATTTTTTGCATGCTTTTTCGAAGGGAATTCCTATTAAAACACTTGACTCTTGGTGAAAAATAAAAATTATTCTAGTAATTCTGATTTATTTTTAACTTCACACATCAGTTTAGATCAGTGGTTTCTAACATTTTTTAGCCCCCCCCCCCAGCGGTCTTGACACCTGTCGTCCTAACCCATATCGTCTTTGAAAAACCATAAGATGGTGTTAGTGAACATTGATATTATTGGGAAAATAGACAGATAATTTTAATTTGAAGTAAAATATTACTTTTTTCATGTTTGTAAAAAATTAATCAACAGATTCGCCTTCGTTTTGCCTGCAATTAAAGAATGCATTACGTACAATCAGTGCTTGTCCTTGAGTGAAAATAAGATTTTTAAGACTTCGCTGAAATTACTTCGAATTGCTTCACTAAGTTTGAAGTTATTAAATATGCTCCAGACACCATCCCGTCATAAAATGTATCGATACTCTAAATATACGTCAGTTTACAATTTCAAGAGTAATTTATTTAAATAAGATGAGTTAGGGAAAAGTTTTAACGCAACAACATCGAGAAGCATCTAAGTCGTTTTGACAAATTTTCAAAAGATAAAAGTCACGTTCATTTGCAATTATATAAAAGTATTACTAAAGATAGTAAGTAAATATTTAAGGCAAAACTCTATTACAATTGTGAGGCCATGTGAAATTTTAAATCAAATACTAAATGTTCCCGCCAATTGCAGTCTTCTTTTTTTACAGCCGAACAAAAAAAGCTCTGTGATTTTAGCTTTATCTGTTGCCTTTTCGTCTATTTGTTAACAACTAGTAATGCTATTTTGCTATGACTATGAGATACAAGTTTTCGAAGCCCAACAAAGGTTACCAAATCCCGCAAATAGATGTTAAGGGGGTCCAGTACACATTTTGAAAAAAAAATGAACAGTTTAGAGTTGTAATTTTTTTTGCACTGATTTACCACCTATTTAACAAACAAAATCAGAACATAAATATTTAAAAAACATATTTAAATTGAATTTAAATAAAAAAGGGGGTTGCTTTAAGTCGCTAAAAATCAAAAGATTCTTGGTTAATTTTCAAATTTTGCGCAAAACAATTATGCACAAACATCTAAGCTTTAATTTCTGTTTTGCACAGTAAACGTTTTTTTTTTTTTTTTTTTTTTTTTCAAATTTGCCTAATGAAAATTAAACTGTTTGACAAAGATATGCTCCAAATTTAATTTCATTATCTTTATCAGTCTTGACTTAAAAGAGTTTGAATACAAAAAATTGGGAAAAATTGCATCAAGTAGAAAAACGCGTTTAAAGTTCTAAACTTAAACATAATCTTAGTTAAATGTATGCAACAAAAATAAGCATATCTTTCGTTCTAATTAAAATAGAGACAGGATTCAAACGTCCTTTTAAGCAGAAAAACAAGGTTGAGTTTTTTAAAAGATAAAAATAAATAAATAAATAAATAATTGCAAAATTTTACGATTTTTGTGTCCCGGACCTCCTTAAGTGGATTTAAGGTTTTTCCCTCATTTGCCTCAAACGTGAACGAATCAGACACACAAAACGATGTTCCTACCGCATTCTGTTCAAGAAATAAAGTTGAAATTTGTCACACAATAACAATTTTCACGCTTTATTCCTTGACAGTTATAAATACCATTCTATTTATTCTATAACAGAGTTCTCAAACTGTAGAAAAGTAATGTTATTGAAATCGTTCTGAATTTCACTCGGTAGATCCGAATTGTTCCAAACTTCATAAACATCGATGAAATGTTTTGTAGTAAGTTACCGCCCTAAGCCAGGGCTAAAGCAGATATACTTAAATACACCGCCAGCTCAGGCATTCCATCCGAGGACTGCAATTTCGTGCTTTTTAGCACTCATCAGCCCGGAATAAAAACTACCAGAGCTGGAGGCGAAAAACCTCTTAAGGAAGCCAGGAGAGCCAAATTAAAAAAAAAAAAAAAAACTGGTAGCTAATGTAGAATTAGCACACCAGATGAGTGCCAGCAGCAATGGTAACTTACTACAAAATAACATTATTTGTCATCAATCTTTGAGCACCATTGCTGCGGTCACTCATCTGGTTCTACAAATTTTATCTGCCAAATTCTACATTAGCTACCAGTTTGTTTGACTCTCTAGGCTCCCTTAAGAGGTTTTTCGCCTCCAGCTCTGGTAGTTTCGATTCCGGGCTGATGAGTGCTAAAAAGCACGAAACTGCAGGCAGTCTGCGGATGGAATGCCTGAGCTGACGATGTATTTAAGATTTCTGCCTTAGCCCTGGCTTAGGGCGGTAATTTACTACAAAATACCATGCTTTGCCATCAATCTTTGAGCTGAACTGCACCATTGCTGCGGTCACTTATCTGGTGTGCTAATTGCTTGCTAACTGGTTGCTAATTGCTCTGTGTGCTTACATTAGCTACCAGTTTGTTTGGCTCTCTTGGCTCCCTTAAGAGGTTTTTCGCCTCCAGTTCTGGTAGTTCCTATTCCGGACTGATGAGTGCTAAAAAGCACGAAACTGCAGTCTCGGATGGAATGTCTGAGCTGACGGTGTAATTAAGTATCGATGGAATGGTTTAATTCCAACACTAACATTAAGAAACGGTACTCGATAAAGTAAAATGCCGCTTAGTGCCGATTAGTCAGGGTTAGTCATGAACATGTTTCTTAATTTTAAGAAATTATTTTTCTTATTTGCCGTCTGCTGTTATTCAAAGTAATCAATTTTCATCGATGAGTCAATGCAACTATCAATCATTTCCTGGATCCTTCCTCTTGAAGTTGCTGTTGTCATATACCAGCCAGGCTGGCAATTTGGGGTGCGCCGCTTCACTTTTCCAACTGTACCGTAATTTGGTGTTAAGTCCGACTTCCACAGTATATAGATGCCACAAGGACCCATTTTACAGGCTAGACACAGATTCACAGCATAACAACACATTCACACAAAAAAAGGACAAGGACAGGAGAGAGAAAGTACATCCATTCCCGAGCCGGAATTTGAACTCGGGACCTCCACATCGCAATCAGACTGCTCTGACCACTAGACAAGGTGAGCGACATCCTTTCCCTTAAATCACCGAAGTAGAAGTCATCATAATTCAATGGTCAATCTAAACCTATGCATAACTTTTTGTTCCAGCTCGTAAGTAGTTGTTGGAACTATAAATAGTTTAGAAAAGTTAAAATATTTTTGTTATCAAATTAAACAACTATTAAGGCAGACGTATAAGAGTAAGCAAGGGTTTCATTTTGTTTATACTTATTATTATTCCCCGTAATCCATAAATTATACACTGTAACTATTTAAAGCATTATTTACTATCAACTTAAACAGAAATGCTACTTACAAAGTAATTTCCACTTGCATGTATAGCCTTCTAATCGATTTTGCGATTGAAAAGCGAACTTTCTTAATGCTAGCTGCCACTAAAAGGTATCTCAAAACGCTAAAACATTTGGCATCAGAAAATCCCTTTCAACAAAATCACTTACAACTTTAATAAACTTCGAAAATAAAAAAATAAATTCGCATTTCAAGTACAAAATAAACTTCTCCCATCAGGCATAAAATAAAATAAAAACTCATCCCTAACCTTTTCCTCCTCGTTAGAATTTAATTCCTCCAAAGTTGACCGAATTTATCTTTTTTTCCCCAATTAATCAAAGCTGTTCATTTCCGAAATTACTTGCTCTACTCGTCCTCAAAACATCAGAACACTCGTTCTTGCAAAAAGTTCAGGGAGGAAAAATATCCTCAAACATGAATCAGGCGAATCCAATTTATTAGAGATTTTCGAAACTGGTTGAATAAGTTTCTACATCTGCAGCCTTTTCATTGCAAATTAGACTGAAGACTTTAAGCAATTTCAGTGCTGGGCAATGACTGAATGGGTAAAAACAAGCCGATAAAACTTATTCCGAGTATTTTTACTTTCATTTTATTGAAAATCTAAAGCCTTAAATGCTTGGATTCAGATTCGCTTAAATGGAGTTAGATGTATTTCACAGCCATTTACCGGAATCACTATTTTGGAATAAACTTTGCTCTCGTGAGTTTTTTTTTCACTCAGAGAAGTTTCAGTGCGAGAGAATCTTTCAAATATAAATCACTTCACTTGCAGATCTAAAATCAGATATCCACATTTCAATCTATCCTTGTAATGTCCTCATTTAGAAAAACTCATAAAATTATTGACGTATATAGTTTGAGAAGTATTTCGTAAAATTGCCAATGATGGCGGTGGAAAAAAAAAAACTCAAAATATACATCGTTTCGCTTTTGAAAATTATTAAAAGAAAAAGTGAATCAGTTGCGCTTTGATATTTTGATTATTGTGCATCATTCCTCAAAGCGCTTGTTGGTAAAGTTATAGGAAGTAGATTATCCGATTAAACTTTTTTTTTAATTGTGCCTTTATTGAATTGAAACATCAGTTTATTAATGGTTTAATTTTATCGTTTCTTTTAATTGCTTGCATTGTCAACTGAAACATGACAGGGTTTAGTACCGTCATGTCTTTGAAGATTTATTTTGGCACTGGAAGACGCAATTTCCATTTAAAATTTAGGAGTATTTGAACATTTTTGCTGCATTTATTGGTGAAATAATAGCATCAAAATCGGGCAAATAAGCAACTAAACCAAGCATGCAATTAGTACAGTTATTGAAAAAGAAAACTTGTATCATCTTATCATATGATTTATATTCTGAGGAAAATGTCTCTATTATTTTAAAAAAACTCCTTATTAAATGTGCGACGCACGATTTTGGTGTATAGTTATGACAGTACACTTTGTTTTACAATCCAGTAAATGTAACTTTTTGGAGAATTTTAATTTATTTTAATTCATTCAAACGTTTGATGAAGTGCAATTTATCAGAGAGTGGAAAGAGCAAGAATAAAATTTCGTGAATAAATAAATAGTCTAAAGGATACGCAAATTGTTCAGGTGCGAAACTAAATATAAAATTAATTAGTAAATTCAAATTTAAGTAAGACGGATAGTAAAATATGATGTGAAAATATTATAAAACAGTAATATAATATAAAACGATAACGTACAAATCTTTGTAACTTGTATGCTTTCACATTTTTGTATTTCTATCCATTTTTCATCTAAACTCATTTGCTTGTACCAGGTTCAGTGTTCAAATCAGGGCTGCGGAGTCGGGGGGGAAAATGACCGACTCCGGGAATTTTAGAATCTTTTGACTCCGACACTGACTCCTTTACCCAAAGTTCTGTCCGACTCTCCTGCACAAAGTTCTGTCCGACTTCGATTCTGATTCAGTGTCGAAGTCGTTCAAATCAGGGCTGCGGAGTCGGGGGAAAAATGACCGACTCCGGGAATTTTAGAATCTTTGACTCCGACACTGACTCCTTTACCCAAAATTCTGTCCGACTCTCCTGCACAAAGTTCTGTCCGACTTCGACTCTGACTCCGCAAGCACTGCAGAGTTGGAGGCTTGGAGGGAAAATCACTAAACCTGACTCCGACTCTGGGAACTTTAAACCTTTGACTCCAGACTCAGACTCCGATTCCTTTACCCCTAAATCAGCCCGACTTCGACTCTTTGTCTCCGAGTCCGATTCCGAATACCTGATTTAAGCATTTGATTCCAGGCAAATTTTATATTTTTGTATATTGTTGTATCACTGCCTGGAACAAAAAGCCAGTGGCGGTCATTACGGGAGGGGGGCGGTCCCGCCCCGGGTTTCACCCGTCTAGGGGGAGACATCCTAAGTGGAATTTTTATGTTATATATTATTTACATTGTATATTTTTTATATTGTATACTGTATATTTTTATATTTAATTTTATATTTTTTATATTGTTGTATCACTGCCTGGAACAAAAAGCCAGTTGGCGTCATTACGGGGGGGGGGGTTCCGCCCCGGGTTTCACCCGTCTAGGGGGAGACATCCTAAGTGGAATTGCAAGTGTTTTGAAAAATATGGAGCTAAAATGCCTTTTCAAGAATACAAATTTAAAATTTTTCCGGGGGATGAATCCCCGAATCCCCCACTTTTATTTATTTTATTTTTTTTTTTTGTACATTAGTTCCACTTAAAAGTTTGTTAGATCACAAATAAAGCTGTTTTCTGAAAATTGCATGATTTTCACTTTCAATTTTTTTTTTCCTTTTGTGTCTGTAGAGTTGCAGGTGGATACACTACAAATTATGGTCCCGGGTGTCACCCACCCCGGGTGGCTAGGTACGCCACTGCAAAAATACTTTAATAATTTTCTCTACAAAATTTTGTTAGAAATAGTTTTGGTTAATTTTTAGTGAATTAACAAGCGTACAAAATCTTACAATAGAGAAAAGCTTTTAGTAAGCAATACCTCGAGCATTTCATGTTTCTTCCAATGCCGTATTCGCTTTGCCAATACATGGTTCATCCAAAGAATGCTTTCCACGTCACGAGAACATTGAAGTCCAGCTCCAACGAGGGCAGAACTAGAAGAAACCACTAAATAAATAAAAGATGGACATTCTCTTTTCCCTATCCAGTAAATATCATCGGTATGCTTAGGGAGCTGTGGTTCAGAGCGACTATATATTGCTTGATTTTCCTGGAAAGCGTGTTTGCTTTTTTCTAATATAAATGCTCCCAACAAATAACATTAAAGACAATTAAATCTGAATAAGAAACATAGATTAGTTTTTCTAAATTGTGCCATCACGAAAGAAGAGCCTATTAGTCGTTTTGACAATGTGAAAGTATAGAATTTAACTTATTCAGATGACTTAGGTTTAAATTAAAAGCTTTTTAAAGTTTTGTTAACAAAAGGATAATTGGTCCTTCTCATGAAAGTGGTGATAATCATGTTCGACACTTTGTATTTTTTTCTCAATTTTAAAAAGAATCAGGTTTAAAAAAAAATCACATTCTATTGTGTATAATGAAGTGTCAAAGGATTGTACATAAGTAATTTATTAAAGCTTTAAAATATTTTGTTTTGGAACAAGGACAAAGTTTGGGTGTTTCACTTTCAATTCTTTAGGACTTCATTGTGGCTTAAAATCGTCCTGACGAATCCAAGAACAATATAAAAAAATCTCAGTTAACTTATGTCTTTCACGTAAAAACAGTTATAACAGTACAACTGGCAAAAGAAGAAAAAAAAAAAAAAAGAAAGAAAACATCCCACAGAAATGTATTTTTTAAATCTCACAGCATTTTTAATGTTTTATGTTGTCCGCTGGCCATTTCAAAAAATAGAACATTAAAATAGAGTCTGGTAATATTTTTATGAAGTATAAGTAGTACAAATTTATGTGCCTGGTCACTTTGAATTCTGTAGTCTGCAAGCAGGTGAGTCTCTTTATTATTACTGCTATTCTTCTTCTTCTACTTCTTTTTTTTTTATTGTTAATTTGCGCTGCTGAATCTATACTCTGTTGCATTTTATGCTGCTACTGTAAAAGTAAGTTTTTTTTATATGCTTTTTTTTCAGCTCTATTACACTTAGTAGACAAAATATTTAAAATTCCTTCACTAATTACTACACAAAATATTAATAAATTATTCTCACAAGTTAAGGGGATAATCAGTTTAAAAAAAAGAGAGGGGAAGGGGTCAGTTGATGGAATTTTTAGCAAAGTATGAACGAATTTCAAAGTTGTCGGACATAATTTTTACCATTTTTCGTGAGAACGACACATATTTTCAGGCACTCACGGGATTTGATTAATTTTCAAAGTTATTTCTGTTTACCTGCCAAACGTCAGTTTTCTATAATTAAAATTTGCTTTAATATTTTCAAAATATAAAACACAAGTTCTGATATTTTATCGCTTTAAGTAACTTTTGTTAAAATCATTAAGTTATCTCCACCAAAATAAGCCTACCCTAAGATTCATGACCTAATATCTCCCGCATTTATAATTCAATTGGCAAAAACTTTTTGCGCAAGTATCAAAGGACTCATAAAAATAATATAAAATATATCTGCGTAAAAAATCTTCAATCGTGTTTTTTGGCAGTTTTAACAACAAAGAACTGTAAGTTGGTCTTTTAGGAGCCACCTGTTTCTAAATAGGACCAACGTTGGGATAAAAAAAACAAAAAAAAGCCGTCGAAACGTACAGTTCGGTGAAAAAATTTAAGCATTATTTTTGGACAGTAGGAAAAAATATTGAACCACATTTATAAACTCAAAAACTTTAAAAAAATTAAATACCTCCCTCAATGGAGAGGAGAAAGATCAACCGTCAAATTCAAGGCACTGATAATTCTTAATTTTCTGTTTTGATGCTCACTCATGCGCACAGTTCGTGCACATAAGTTCAGAATATTCGTCATGGGATCATATCTTCCACCCGATACTGATGTATCCTATCTTGGCGAACGCCTTAATGGGCTTACCAAGTCAGAAAAAAATTGACAGCATCCAATATTTTTCTTTTTTGAATTCATCAACTACATAAATTGTGCTTCAAGAACAATAAGAAACTTTTTTTTTAACTATTAAACTAAATTGAACCATGATGAAAGAAAACTTACTGTAAATTATTATTATTATTATTATTATTATTACTAGTCGTATTATTATTATTATCATAATGATTATTATTATAATTATTATTCCTTATCTGGAATCTGAAATTGCTTTAACAACAACTAAATGGTATGTGTAAAGGAAGAAGTAATAAAAGTGTGTGAGAATCGAGAAAGATTTTAAATACTTTCATCCTATATTGAATTGTAAACTGGTATAGGAAATAGTAGGTTTTGAGACATTGTCGATAGAAATTTCATCTACAATTTAACAGGAGAGTTTATGGTCTTGGCATCTCATTTTTGGTGAGACATCGCCAAGTTATCGTTAAACGGTCGTTAATATATGAAGATTTTTTCCACTTCATTACTTTCGTTTTTAGGTTGAAAATTCAATTTTACAGTGGTCATAACGTCGTCAGTTTTGTCAGTCTGGGTCCGTTTAACTATTAATCTGTTTTACAATTATTTCACAATGATTAGATTTAATTATCTGTTTTTTTTTTTCTTTTTCTAAGCGAGAATGAATAAATGGCTAAACACAAATTACAGGTTCATCCCAAAAGAATTAGCTTATTGTACTAGAACGCTTCAAATAGCAAGTTTCAGTACACTTTCCTGTGCTTCTGAAATTTTAATTAGTAAAATCAAAACTCCAAATTCACATAGGTAATTGATATTTCTGTTTGGAAGTTTCAGCTATAACGTTAGCTGTATCTCCAGGTAAGGAAATGAAGCAAGATAGTAGGATTAGTAAATTAACTTTACATAAATAGAATAATTTTGGCAAAAGAAAAGAAAAAAAACCAACAAAGTAATTTTTCAAGTCATTACCAAAATACTTAAAATCATTTTATTTACTATTCCTTTGTAAGGACAACAAAGCATTGTCATTCGTTTCATTCCCACAGAAGTAAAATTTTCAGCGAATCAACATTAATTCAATCTCTCTAAAAGTATCATTTTCTGATTCTAAAAATCGCTCGTGTCTTTGATTTGCGGAACGAAATTACGATGACCTTGCGTGCGGAAGGAGATTTCCAAATTTCAGCACCGAGCATCCAAAAACTACTCATGATCGAGTAGCTATATAGATTGAACTCTTTAAGAAACGAAATTAAACTTCATAGCTCGAAGCGGCATTCGATATTAAAATTCTGCTGCCCCCCCCCCCCGAAAATATCAAGTCGTAGCCATTTGAATAATGCAATAATAATAATTAATGCTAACAGCAGCAACATCAACAAGAAAAAAGGAAAAGGCACCCTCGGTGAAGTTAAAACGAAACGCGTTCTCTTACACCGTCGTCACCAGTTAGTTCACTTCAATTGGTTTCGCTCATTTCAAGAAACCCGGAAGACAGAATTGCCGTCCCCCTTTAGAAGAAAGCCCCCCTCCTTTCCTCTTGCCTTTGAGCTTCCTGCATACATCTCTCTCTCTCTCTCACTCACACACATACAGAGAAGGAAAAGAAAAGAAAAGAAGACAAAAGATCCTAAAGGCGGCCGTGGCCGCTTACTAGCAACTTTTCCGCTTCAATTCTCTCTCTCTTTTCCTTCTTGCGAGTTCTTGCCCCGTATGGAGCGGTGCCTGCGCAACCCCCCTTTTCCGACACCCGCACAAATGGGGTTGCGGAACCGTAAACAATTGGAGAAGAGCTCTGTGTAGCCCCCCTTTCGCTCGGTGGCGGTAATGAGGGACTAATCATTTGACAAAGGCTTCACACGAGATTAAGATCGATGCCTGTCTCTCCCCGTGTCCCCTCCTCTTGGGGTCCTAAAAGACATCCTTACGAGCCTCCTCCGACACTTCTGCACTCCTTTTTTATTTTTTTCTAATGGAATTAAACTTTTCCGCCGCGTGCATTTTCGGGAACGGCATTTCCATTAGAACATCTGCATTTCCAATTAGAAGCATCTGATGTAGTGACGGAGAATTCTTCTGAGAGGGAAATAAGGGCAGCAGCGTGGGGAGGAGTGCAGACGACGAAGAAAAAACACATATATTCAAGAATTGGATTCTCGATCGCTACCGGATCTGAAAAAGGAATGAATTTCCACTCTTTTCTCTGGAGATGCAGGTGCTCTATACTTCAAAAACTCTAATTGGATTCTGAGAAGCCTGCCTGATTGCGGGTCACGGGGCACAGAATCCATTACACGGACGTACTTTTCGTTAAAAACTGTTCCTGCAGGCTGTTATTCCTCTGCCACAAGTAGAGAGACGATAGACCAATATATTTTTCAGAATTCATAAATGCTAATAGCACTGCTTGAATGGGGGGAGCCGCAGAAGGTTTTTAACATTTTTTCCCTCCCCTCTCTCTCTGTGATTTAGTTATGTATCTTGACTGTGCATTCTATCTAATTCAGTGCTTCGTTTACTCGCTGGTTTTCTTCGCTTTGAAATTAGTATAGTAAGTTCTTTTTTTGTTTTGCTGTGCTTCTTAGTTTACTGACTCGAAATTTTATTTCTCAAAAAGTGCAATTTTAATGATATCTTGGGACTTCTCAGTACGAAGGATCCTGAATTTAAATAGAATTCACAGTAATAATGGATCGTGTATGAAACTTTTCCAGTTATTTTAAAACATGGTGAAATATTTTGCAAAAAATAATGAGATAAAAAGGCTGAAATATTTTTATTAAGCTGAATAGTTCATTTCATGTTCACTGAAAGTTTTGGAACTGAAAAAAAAAGCTTGTTCTTACATATTGATTTTTTTAAAAATAAATTACGATTAATTAATAAATTGCATTGAAAATGTACAATATATGTTTTTGACTAAAATATTGTAGCACTTTTGATGAAAATACTATTGCTAGAATTACCTTATTCTATTTTTATTTGAAATATCTTGTTTAGTTGATTTTAAATTAATTGCAATTGCATAATTTAAACATCTATTTGAAGTGGTTCATTCAGGAAGGTGAATGTGGAAATCGCTGCAAAATTCCTTAACAATGAAACAATTCTGTCATTTTCAATTTTTATTCATCTTTATTGACAAGTTAACAGTTGAAGCTAGAAATCTTTACTGTAGATTATACTCTCATTATTATTATTATTGTTACCATTATTATTTTTGAAATAAACAGCCTCGTTGTGTTTCTCAACCACTGTATATTTGAAGCCATTTAATCAGTTTCAGCATTTTAAACAGCTACGTTTACATTCGCGCGACCCCCTAAAGAAAAACTTTTATCGTTGCGTTTTTTGGGAATGGATGTATATCAGCACATATGTTATCAATGTCAGTACTTATTCAAGAGTGTACGATTGAAAATGTTTTTCTTTAACATAACTGGGAGTCTTCGTCCCCTGCTTGCTGACGCTCACCAACTCCAGAAGATTGCTTTGCAATCTTATTTGATTCGCGAAAATCTAAATCGTCTATTAGAAAGAATCAGATTAAAAAACACGTTACGAGTTCCGTTTCGAACAAAAGGAAAATCCCCCTCTCCATCTCATAGAAATAGAATTTTAGTAAAGAGTTCATAATTAGAAGACAATGCCACTCCTTCTTGAAGACAAAAATAATTGATAGAAATATGCATCACCAAGATATTAAACATGAAATCGTTTTGAAGAGCACCCCTTTCTCGAGTTCCAAACTAACTTTTACCAACTTGCACAGAGGTGCTAAAGGCAAAACGGCAGTTTTGTACGTTTGAAAATTCTCTTTCAATTTCGTGGTCTCTGTTTATTTTACTCTTTTGCACCAGGCTTGAATTGAGCATAGCCTAGGACATTTTTGTAAAATAGTAACCGCTAGATCTGCTGTTCTAATAAATTGAGAAAATTAGAACAAGTTTTATTCGATGCAGAAAAAAAATCTTTCAAGCAATATAGAATGTTTAGGGAAGTGGGAAATCTTTCACGTCTTCAAAAGCTAATTTATGTGAAATTTTAGCTTAAAAAATTAATTACAAAAAAAAAAAAAAAACTGATTTGAAATTCAAAATAAAAAACCCCAGGTGCAAACCCCCGTGGTTCTAAGTAGTTTTGTACCAAATTTCAAGGCTGTAAGTACTATGGGCTGGCCTATACGAAGGCCTGCTACAAACATCTTTTCACAATTACTTTGAAGTTACTTTTTTAGTAATATATAGAACGACAGCATCAAATTTCATCCTTTTCAAATTTTTTTAAACACTTGAAATCATTATAGTATCTTCAGAATATGATTTATTTATCTTCAGAAATATTCTCGGACTATTAATGAATCATGTCTGAACGACCGTAGTTTCACGGGTTTGGCTTCTTGTTTTCTTGTTTGAAATCAAGCACGCCTCATTGATGCAATCTTTTAAATGGGTAAGCCAACCATGCTTGCCAATTCTGTTTTTTTTTTTTTTTTTTCTGATTGTAATCGGATAGTTTAGTATGTATTGATTTTGTATAAGTGGAAAATTACCATCATGTTTATCTATGTATGTATATAGCCATGAGAGAACAAAAGTCATTGGTTGCCTCCTAATATTGTGCTGGACCTCTTTTTCTTTCGTCAACTGCCATTGTGAAGAGTTGCCGGTGTGCAATTTTGTTCACGAATAGTTCTCTCAATTACGCTCCATAAATTAACGATGGAATTTATGTTGGGTGGAGCTTGGTGGTGAAATCACTTGTTTTAACTCTGCGTAGTGCTTCTCGAGTCAATCACGGACGGTTGTGACTGCGTGAAATGGCTAATTGCCATAAATACAAATTTCACCGTTGTTTAGGTAGATGAAGTCTATAAATGGGGGTCAGTGGTTTTATTGGTGTTGGAACAACAATTTTCAGTCAGTGTGCTGTGCAGTTGGACAAAAAGACCCAATCCATGAAATGTTAAAACAGCTCATACCGTTATAGAGCTGACACCAGCTTGCACAAGCACAGTGCCTTCTTGACATTTTGGATGCATGTCTTCGTCTTCTCTTCACTCAAACTCTAAATCAGCTCTAATCGAAATCGTGATTGCCCTAAATTACGATTTTGCAGTCGTCTAAAGGCCATGTCACACGTAGCGAAATTCGTTCAACCTGACGATCAACTTCGGTTCGACTCAACCGCGAGAGCGAATTCCGACCGGAAAATCCCCGTGTGCTACGCTTTCCGTGGTTGAACGTATTCCATTCAACTTTTTATCTTCTCGGCAAAAAAGTTGGATCAACCTCAACTTTCATCCAATCAGGAGGAAGCAATCCTTTGACTTGTGACGTCAAAATTCAACATGGCCGCCTGTAACAACATCAACTGCGTGTGCAACAAATGGAATAAACTGCTAGAATAACTTCAGGTGAGTTATTATTACTATATTTTCGCTAAAAAACAAATATAAAACGTAATATTTCATAAACATCCACCTTATTATTGTGTTAAAAGGTCACTTTCTAGTTTAAAGTCGTCGTAAGAATTTCTTTGCCAAATTCGCCAATCTCGTAGTGTGCAATCTTGCCAAATCAATGAATGTTTGTAAACAATCTGAAAACAGAGCAACGGTAATGGGTCAATCCGTAGAAATCACACAGGCCGTGTTGTTCGACATTTTTGATTTTCCTAATTTTTTACTAGTTAATTCTCACTACTAGGTGAATTCAAAAGTGTTAAAGTAAAATTTTTAGGCTCATACTTTTTTTGTAACCCACCATTTTAAGTTTGCTTAGTTGCCGTTTTTGGACCAAAAATAAGTTTTACGTAAATGCATCTAACTCGGTTAATTTTACAGCTATCAGGACAAAACAAAGTCCTACATCACCAGAAGGATGCCTTAAATACGCTTTGCTTTCAAAATATTATTTAAATCGTGAGATAAGTGAAGAAAAAAATGAACAATTACAAACTGAAAATTAGCACAGAAATACAAGTTTTAGTTCTACAAAAATAGTAAAAGGAGGAGAGTCTCAGCTCTATTTTTTTTCTTGTGTAGATATAATATAGGACTACTTGTTGTAGAAATTTTAAACTTGAGAACTTTGTCCTTTTTTTGCAAACTTTTTCAAAAATGGAAAAAAATCGAATTTTTTAAAGTTTAAAAGTCAAATATCTCAAAAGGGACTGAGTAAAAAATTATAAAATTGATACAGGTAACACCTTTTTATGACATGAAAATATGTTTAGAATTTGATGACTGAGACTCAACTGGTACTAGAGTTATAGGGCATTAAAGTTTCCCAAATATTGCATTTTCGCAAAGTTTAAAGCGAAATAGTTCAAGAGGGACCGAGTGAAAAAACGATGAAATTGATACAGGTAGCATTTTTTTATCACATGAACCTATGATTACAATTTGGTGACTGAGATTCAACTGGTATCAGAGTTATAGTGCATCAAAGTTGGCCAAATAACACATACACGAAGTTAAAAATTAATTCACAGATAAGCTTCACTTTCCAAACATTTAACAGCAACAAAAGTTCCTCTTCTTTAATAAGTAAAATTCATGCAATAGAAATATGTACAAAAAATAAACAAATGAATAAATGAAATAAATCTTTAGCATCTGTGTCCTAAACATTTAAGTATATACACATCATAGATCAATTGTTATTAATAACAACACATTTATTGTGCTACAATTTATCATCTTTTACTTAAGTTTTCTTCTGCATGTAAAATACCAGACACCCGGTTATCACATCCAGAGGCTGGAGGCGGATGGTCTCGGTGAGATGACATCTGCCTCCAGCTCGGTTATTCGCTCTTCCGGACTGATGAGTTCGAATAAGAACGAAACTGCAGTCTCTGGATATGATAACCGGGCAGTCTGGTAGATTACATGTGGGTTCTGCCTTAACTCTGGGTTAGGGGAGGTAACTTACTGCTGATAAGTTTTCTTCTGAATTGAAATGTTTACTTGATTTTACTCGATGTTCCTAAGAACAGTAATTAGAGAAGAGACTTTTAGTTGAAATTGGTTGAATAGCTACTTATGCTTGAAACAAAAACCTTTAAAAAAAGCTTTTCAACTAATGTAATACATCTGCATTAATGCTTGTTCTTTAAAACGCAGCTGTTTTTTTTTTTTTTTTTGACTTGAAGTTATTTCTTTATATCGCAGACACAGTGAGCTGTTATTGCAAATCATCTTTAGAATATTACTTTTAATATTAATTTAGTACATACCTTCGCCTCCCCCTGCCCCTAAAAGAGTTAAATGCATACTCAATGCATATTTCATCAAAATGAATAAATAAAATGAAAAATTGCATTTTGACATATTGAATTCAAATTATGCTTTTCGCAAACACGAGCTGTGTTAGGACCCTACTCGTTGGGTTTCTTTCTTCTACTACTGATTCTTGTTTCCGAAATCAACCTTATTTATATCCGACCCTCTCTACTTTACACAATCAACCTCTGCGAGCATGTCCCCTCCTCCTAGGCGGTGGCTTGTGTGGGTGTAGGTGCATCTGTTTATGTAGTCACTTGTGTGTGTACATGTAGGGCAGCATGGATACCACCACTCTGGGGGAGCTGATGCCAATGGACAGTAGAGCTAGATCACATGATCCTGGGTCGGAAAATCAAAAGATCCATCAACTGCGTTCAAGTGAAGCAATTGGTTGATTGTTTAAAAACAGCACACACACCCATGCCTATACTTTACGGAAAAAACATTGATTTCATAAAAGCTAAGGGGTACTTTGCCTGTCCTCCTCCCTGTATGATATTCATGTTATATATACTTGTCTAATTTGTTTTTATAATTTTAGATTATGTGAGAAAGAATTTCATGTGATTGTGTACAGATGCAGTTATAGAGGTTGCAGTCAAAAACTGTTTGTACCAGGCCGAAGTTAATTATTGTTGAACTTTGAAATTATATATTAATACATATGAGTGTGTGTGTATGTAACTTATTGTAAATAAAGTTTATGTATAAATTTTATGTGTCAGTTTCTCTAAAGAATTGAATATTAAGAAAAATGAACCAGTTTTAATTTTTTTTTCTCTTCTTGGTACATATTATAAAAGATAATGTTCTTTCAGTATGCTCTGTAAAAAACATCTATGAAGCATTGTTCTTCTCAGAGAACAAAAGTAAAACAACTCACATTTCGTACTTAATTGAATGTACCTGCATGACTCAATTTAATCAATAGAGCCATTTTAAGTCCAATTTTTCAAACTATGAAAAGTAGTACAAACCTGCCTAAATCAGTAGAAAAGTTAGTATTCTTGCGTTCTATGTAACTTGTAAACTATGCAATAAGTACTTTATACTCTTCACTATTTAAAAATTTAAGATTCAACTAGACAAATGTATGCATTGCCTTGCACTTTCAGCTTTAAAAAATTTAAGGAATAAATAGTCATTATTATTGTTACTATTCAATATACTGCTATTTCCAATACTTTTTTATCCTATACGATTAGTAGCTCTTTTGTTCATCTCTCTCATTCTACAGACAAGCAGCTTGTTGAATCAACATTCTGTTTGGGATTTTTTACTAAACATATATTTTTTATCTAAAACAGTCGAAAAGTTTCCTTTAGTGTATGAAATCAAAATATTTTAAACTGAGAATCATTTGTTGTAGTAATTTTATAGTAAATACAAATTTTTTAGTCAGGTTTTGGGCAGATAAGTGTTTAAAAGTAATAACTTAGAAATGTTCGTTTACTTGATTTATAATTGCTGTTATTAAATTTTTGTCACATATTTTAAAATGGTAGACAAGATTACTGGTTTAAAAATCACAAGTTTTACATCAATAGACAAGTTATTTATAAATATCAACTCTTACTCAGGTCTACATCTGCATGCCTGCAGGTGGGGGGGGGGGAAGCTACGACCCAAGAAATTGGAAAATTTTTTAAATAAACGAATACAGTTAAATCTTCAAAGTTGCAAACACATTAAGGACATTTCTGTAAAGTATCAGGAAAATTGAAAGATTTTATTTTGGAAAATCAGCAAATGTGAAATAAATACATAGAATTGTTAAATGAGACACGAAAATGTCCGTTTCAAATAAAATTATTCAAAAAAACCTTTAATTACATTATGAAAAGCAACAAGACTAATCAAAGTAAAAAACGTAATAGTTACATAGGAGTTACTTACATTTGCAAAAAAAACCTTGCTATTGGAGAACCAGAGATGAATAAAACAAAATTTTTTAATGTAAAAAATTTTATATGATCCATTGATTTTGTAATGAACTTATACGTAAAATGAGAAAAAGAAAAATCAGGAGTGAAGAATTTCAAACTCTTTCAAAAGAAAAATAAGTCAAAAAAAAAACCTTTGTATGAAAATCAAAATAGCGAGTTAAAACAAAAAGAAATAATAATATTGAATTTAAAATAAAAAAAAAGTGAAGAAAAGCTTCCATGTTTTTATTCAATTCTTATCGGGGGAGGGGGGGATCAAAATTTATAGATCCAGGCCTGCTTTTTCACATAGTTATTAGGTAAAAGGGCTGTTATCGCTGCATATAGCTATTAAAATCAAGATGTTTATAAATCACTTTTTCATAATTTCGAAAGATTGCAACTTTCAAAACTGAAATTTATTTACAGCTTTGAAATAAATTGTAGAAAAAAAACCCTTTAAATCCAAAAAAACATCGCTCAGATTATATTGTGCTAACTCGTCTAAAATTCTAGACAGAAGCCACGTTTAGGATCAACCCTTCGTTTGAGAGCCTGGCAACCCTGTTCAACTTCTCCAAGAGAAAATTGAATGAAAGCTTGAAGTTGAACGGATAAGTTGAGCGAATTTCGTTACGTGTGACATAGCCTTAAGATTTACAGGAGATACCGTGTTGATTGTAAAGGGACTCTTTAACACTGAAGATCTCAGAACGTTGAATTGTTTGACGGATTGTTTTACGGAATGGAATATCATCCCACGCGTCTTTCTTCAACTACCATTCAGGGTTCAAAGTCGATTTATGCCCGTCGTGCTACCCTAATAATATTTGGAAATAATTTCACATGAATCTCTTGAACACAAATAAGAACCTTACCAACAAACTGCCCAGTTCCCATTCATACATTTTGTTTGTGACACTGTTCTGCCGTGGGCAAGTAAAAGACAGTAACTTCAATTTTTTCGTTTTTCATTTTTTTTTTCTGCATTTTTTGCCATGTATTGTACGTCAGCTTTATGATACAAGCTTGATTACTTGATTTCCTCTTAAAAAGAAAAATAAATAAAAATACGCGAAAAAAACGTAAAATTCCAATATTTCTACATGGCTAAAATTGAACTCAGAACGCGTTTATTTAAGAATCTCGAAAACTCATTTCTGCAGATATTGCTGTTTACCTGCCTACGGCATTATAAAAGTCTGCATATTTTTTTTTTTCCATGTCATGACTTATATCACCTCAGTATGATCACTTATTCCAGTTTCTTGTTATTGAAGTATATATATTGCTGCCAAATAAAAGACTAATGAAGTTTTCGAAACAGCAGTTTATTTTTGTGCAATAAGTTTTATTTTTGCGTTACCTACATTTACGCTTTGCACTTGATCTTTGCAGAAAAGATCATTGCCTTTATTTAGTCAATGGAATCTGTATTTAAGAAAAATGTATAATTGGTCTTGGTGAAATATTAAACGTTAACATTGTGCTGTTAGTTTACTGAAACAAAAGTAAATCTCGTTCTTATTCATCGAAACTGATATGACTTCGAAAGAAAAATGCAGTAACTGAGCCCGAACCAGTTACGAACGATTATCATTCAAAAAACGAAGACGGGGTAAGCGGTTTGGCTTGCGTCATTATACGAAATGACCCGAGGTCTTGACCGATGATCAGCAAAGTAAGTCTTCCATCATTGCCCGCTTGGAATACTGATCCCAATAGAAGAAGAAAGTGGTCATTCCCCGTCTTTTATTTATTCTCGTTTTGCCTTTCTAGACACCTTTTTCTTCTTCAGGAGAAGAGGTGAGGGGGAGATCTCGGATGGAAAATGATGCAAGCGATATGTTGCCATACAGTCGAATAAAAGGGTAAGACTGATAACCATGCAGGGTACCTATGAGCCCAGTTTTTTTTTATTATTTTCAGCTGTTCCACTCTCATTTTATGATTTTATTTGTGTTTGTTGATACAAAAAGAAAAGAAAAAAAACTACGAAAACTAGTGTGTAGTTACATAAAAAATAGTGTGTAGTTTGCTGTTTCTCTTCCCCCCACAAGTTATCCGTTCATCCTCCTAAACAAAAATTGGCTGCTTTTAGATCTTTTATTTACCGTGCTTTAGCCATTTGTTCGAATTCCAATTTACTTTCATCAGAACTGAATTACCTACGAAGTATTGCGGTGGATCGGCGATTCACATCAGATATTATTGATACCATTTATAAGAAGCTATGTAGCTCAACTAACAAAAATCAAACACTTGCTCCTGTGAACTATTCGAGTTCCGTTGTCTTACCCTTTTTTCCTAAAATCAGTCTACAAATTGCCAAAATCTTAAAAAAGTTTCATTTTTTCCGTCACTTTTTCTCCTGTTAATAAATTAAAATTTTCACAGCTTAAACACCCTGTTCACAACCTTGACAAATGGGGCATTTACAGTGTTTCCTGCCCGTGCAAATTGGCCTACATTGGGCAGACTCGACGATCCCTCAAATTCCGGATAAAAGAACACGAAAATTACGTCAAAAAACAGGATCTCAAACGCTCCTCTATTGCTCAACATTGTTGGTCCTGCGGTCATAATTTTATTTTTTCTTCCGCCAAAGTTATTCACGAGTGTTCGTCCATTCATGATTTAGATTTTTGGGAGTCATATTACATATGGAAAAATGCTAATTTAATCGTCAATGATTTGTCTAGCACTCCCCCTTTTCCTAATGTTTGGAAGTCTGTTATTTGATTTATCTTTTTGTCCGTGACGTTTTTCTCCTGAGTGCAACTGTCCTCTGGAGTTCTGACGTAACCTTGACGTCATCGTTTCCGGTACTGCTCTCATATCTTTTACAACTCGTCTCTCATTCCATTGTTCGCCTCGACTGTGTTTTAGTCGGGTGAACCTGTCTTCGTTTTTAATGCACTGATGATGGCACTTGTATTTTAGAGTGCCGAAACAGCTGTTTGCTGGTTTTTTTGACCTTTTTTCCATTCTTAATTTGTACTTTATATACGTTGTCATATTTTATTCACTAGTGTGTAGTTATTCAAAACTTAGAAATAGTAGTTATTGAACCTTTCAAAATAAATTACAGTGAAATCTCGTTACAACAAAGTATCAATGCAATGAAATTTCCGTTTCAACAAAACAAAATTTAAGCTCCGGTTTAGTTTCCATTACGTTGCTTAAATTCCATTAAAATGATATTTTCTTTAAGGGGAACATAACCTGAAACCCCTTGAAGTTCGTTGCGACTTGATTTCACTGTATCATTCTGATTAAAAGTTATCATGCCATTTTGGGTTACTGATTTGCTTCATAAAAAATATGAGAAATAATTATTTTTAATAAAAGCAGTGCAACGTTGACGCAGCAGAGGAAAATTTCTTAGTGTTTAAAAACTCCCCCCCTTTTACTTCATTTTACATTATAGTAAAGAAAGTATTGCATTCGCGAAAAACATTTCACTTATATATCGGTATGATTTCCATTTTGCTCACTCCCGAATGAAGGTTGAGTTGTTTTTTCGACCCGAACGCACGTGCATATGTACCTAAGAACGTATGAACACCCGAACTATCCATTTTGACCATACCAGAGTTAATTATCACAAGTTTTCTCGTGACGTCTACATGTACGCATGTGCATATGTATCTCGCATAACTCAAAAAACGGTATGCCGTAGAATGTTAAAAATATGCACATAGACTCTGAATGGGGTATAGTTGTGCATCTCCCTTTTTGGTCGCATTCGGATGTTTCAAAAGGGGTCTTTTACACCCTTGTGGAGAAAATCAGGGTTAATTTCAATGCAAACTCATTTGACATTATAATTAGGCGAATATTTGGTGATGTATCGCGAAGCTTTCTGTCACCTACGCGAATACTTGGCGATATATCGCCAAGCTTTCGGTAACGAAATTTTGTCGCCAACTTCGCAATATATCGTCAAGTTGGTGACAAATTTGGCGAAAGAAAAATATTTTCCGAAGCTGGTTTCAACTTGGCGCTATTGGCGATATTTAAAGAGTTATCCAATGAAATTGTCGATATTGGGAAACTTTTTCTCTGTAAAACACTTTTTTGCATCGGTTTGCGACAAACTAGGGATAGAAAATAGTTAAAGTGTTTCCTTTTCTTTTTTAAATTTTTTTCAAAAAACATGCATTATTTAATAAATGTAAAAGGAAGTAGTGTGTTGTTACGTCATATTTTTTAGTTTATAACAACGCAAGTTGTCTTTCATTCATAGTATTTCATAGAGTATTACAATGCGTGAAGATCAATTTCAAGAGCTTCAAAAATAGCTTAGCAATTTTCCGAATTATTGAATGATGAAATAATATCTGTACAATGTTACCAATCCGTTTATTTTTATTTATTTATTTATTTATTTATTATTTTTTTTTTTTTTGAAAATAAAGAGAAGAAAACTTATTTCATAACGTTGCCAGCAGAGTGCAGCAATGCGATTTCTAGTTTTTAAATACAAACATATAAAAGAAAAAAAATGAAGTGGTGCAAATTTAACCGACATGGCTCAAAGTTATGCGAAATGACTGTATATTTTGCTGTTAGAAATTTATTAAAAAAAATGAAAATGCTTTCGTAAAACATCTGAAACATAAATGTAATAAATGTTCGAGAAGAACAATAATATGACCGTTACACAATCTCAACCGTTTATTAAATGAAGCCAAGATTATCCAAAATCTTCTTTGAAATATTCATATACGAGTTTGTTAAAAAGAATAGTAAGCATGGTCTAAAATGTCATTCAATTTATGATTAGTTTCGGGATCATACCACCATGCTCACAAATCTTTACATTGATTTTATTGAAAGTAATGAGGCGTTATGAACAGAACCGTCAAATGTAAGCTGTTAAAGAAACGAATGAAATGTCTGTAGAATATGAGTCATTTTAGATGAACACCTAAAGTTCAGAATCTTTCTTACTATCATGTATGTGACCATACTGATTCCAAATATTATGCATAGTGACACTTACTAAAGCATTGTAACAAACATCCAATAATATGTTTTCCAATAAAAAACTCATAGATCATTTTAGTAACATCGCCTCTAGTGACAATGTTGTCTAACTATACTAATTGTACATAATGTATTTTATCAATTTTATCTTTATTTATTTTATCAAAATAGCTTTTGTCTTGCATCGATTCCAGAGACACCTTTTTGTAATAGTTTACTAGTTAGCTGGGATTTTGTAATAAAAACCATATTCCTGTATGTCTTTAACCTGGTTAAAATTTAACTATGAATGTTTGTTCAAAAGATTTTTTAAAAATCTTGTTTAAAGCAGTGTTGCCAGATGGTCAAATTCAGATTTCCCCAATTCCCTTCCAACTTTTCCCCAAAAAGCGATGTTTTCTATCAAAATTCCCCAAATCAAAAAATTATTTTTCCACTAATATTTTCATAAAATGAATCGACTTCCTCTAATATTTTTGTCTCTTGAAAAAAATCCCCCCCCCCCCCAAATAGACAAATTTTCTTATAAAATTCCCCATTTTCGCTTTTTTTTCTTTGTCTTACTACTACAATTACTAATCTACATCATTACTAATAATAAAGCTGAAAGGCTCTCCGTATATCTCTCTATCTGTCAGGATCTCTGTGACGCCCATAGCGCCTAGACCGTTCGGCCGATTTTTATGAAATTTGGCAAAGAATTAGTTTGTAGCATGAGGGTGTGCACCTTTAAGCGATCTTTCGTAAATTCGATTTTTTTTCTTTTTCTATTCCAATTTTAAGAACATTTTCCCGAGCAAAATCATCATAAGATGGACGAGTAAACTTACCAAGCTATCATAACGAAGAACCGTAACGTGGGCAAGCCAATTGGCGAGAAATTCATTATGCATTATTTGTAAATGTACAAGGAAACCCAAAAGACCTTTTGATTTTCTAAAGCGGGCAAAGCCCGTGCGGGTGCCTCCAGTCATAAATACAAGCGCCTGACCGAAAGATAAGAAATAGGCAAATGTGTTTTTCTTTTTCGACTTGCATTTACTACTCTGCTTCTGTATGTATATTTAAACTATTCTATATATTTATTGAAGAACATTCTCCATCACACTTATTTTTACCTGTTTCACGTATCAACTGGTTATTCACATGGAACATTATTGCGAATTCCGTAGCATAATGATTCCACATAATGCAAAATGCGAATTCCATCAAGTTGAGCAAAGCTAAATCAACCCTGTTTGATACAAACAATGTAACTACTACTTCTTGACGTAAATTTAAATACAAAAAAAAAATCTTTTTTTCCCCAAAAAATTTTTCCCCAGGTTTTTCCCAAGAAAAAATTTCTTCCCCAAAGAATTCCCCTCAAAAACCCATTTCCCCGAAATTTCCCCAGAGACCACCAGATTTCCCCAAAATGGGAAAATTTCCCCCAATCTGGCAACACTGGTTTAAAGTCACTTTATTTATAGCACCTTTTTCAATAATTTAAATTTCAGTCATGAAACGCTTTGAGATCGACATAATATCCTTCATTGCTTGATCTATGAAAACTAAAGCTTAAACAACAATTGGATGAATGCATCAAAAAAGATTTTAAAGGTTCAATCCGTTTATTTCGCTTATTATTTTTTTCTAGAGAGAGGTTACTTTTTTTTTCCTAGAGAGAGGTTAATTTTTTTTTTCTTCTCTCTCTCTTTTTAATGTTCTTTCTCTCTCCTTTTTTTGTGCCAGAGGCAGACAACTATCGGAGGTAGCAAACCAAAGACGCATATTAAAGATTAGAAGCAGAAGGGCCTCAAGGCATGGACTCGGTAATCGTTTTGAAAATGGATCGTTATAACGAATGAACTAAAGTACTGGCCAATGGTCAGAAAGGAATAACTGCATGGAATTATAGGGGAAAATATTGATCCATTCACTATCGACTTCACTTAAACTCGGATTTTATGATTTTTCCAGCGGAAATAAATTTTACTATCTAAGCATTGAAATTCTGCTTTAAATCTAAGATGTCAGTAACTAGTATTTCGAAAATTTCACTTATAGTACATTTAATGAAGTTACCTACGAACGTATTGACTATATATGCGTTTGGGTAGGAAAACAATGATTTTGTTCAAAATACATGCTCCGTCTCGACCAGATTATTCACGTTTAATCAAGCGCAATTGAAGCCATATTTGCTCTTTAATATAAGCCTTAAGAAAAAAAAGCCGTTATATAACTTATCAAACTGTGCTCTAACTTTACTCCTCAAATCTTCAAAAATGGCAGCAGCCTTCATTGTAAAAAAATATCAATACCGAAATCAAAATTGAATCCACGGCTCAGAAAAGAGCAATCAATGGAAATTTTCAGCAGAACTCAAACAAAAAAGGGGAAAAAAAAGCCCTTTTAAACGTTTATTTTTCTTAAAAATTATGTTACATTTGATATATTCTCCTATTCGTCTAAGACAGTAAACATTAATCTGGTACTTAATAATAGGCACACCATGTATTATCGGAAACATGGGAAAAAAAGAAACACTCGTCAAGACTGATTTTAAAACGAAATTCAAACTTGAAACCTTCATTTTTTTTCACCAAGTTTGCCTCTGAAGAAATGCAAAACTTGCCATACAAAGGAACTACTTGTCGAAAATGTTTTGTAGTTAGGACACGCCCTTCTACAAGTTAAAGTTCTGTCGTGAAAAGATAGAAAGTGTCATTTTTTTTAAATTTTTGATTTAAATATATGTTCCTTAATTAAACACATGTATTAAAAAAAAAAAAAAAAAAATTTTTTTTCACGGGAGAAAACCTTATTTTTGATTCATATTTATTTTAAGTTATGTCGAATTTTTTTTTTTTTTTTTTTTAGCATTCGTTTTTAATTTAAGAACGCTTTGTTCTAAATACCTATGATAAAGTTTAACTATTATTTTCAAAATTTTATTTTCATCAGCAATATATTATTTTTCTCAGTGATTGTTACTTTTTCCATTAATACTCTTTTGAACGTATAAGTACTAATAATTGCTGTTGTAATTGTTTTTTTGTTTATATCTCAGCCAAATATGCAAAATGAGAGGTTTTTTAAATGAAATTCGCATTAGTTATTTTTTATGAGATCAAAATTTATGCACATAAATTATTTACATTTATCTTTTACAATTTCTTTCTAAAATTTCACGAAATAAAAAAAGTATTTCTAAAACATTTTTGGTTTGCAGAAAAGACAAAATGGTCGTTAAGTTTTTCATTCACTCTCTATTGATATTCCACTATTCTTCATTTTTAGCAATAAAAAATTTAATTTTCAATAATTTTCCTCAAAAATCGAGTCTATTGAATTGACGCATTTACTACGGTAAAATCAAGATATGGATTTTAAGAAAGGACGTGAATTTTGAATTGAAAAAAAAATTAAAAATGTACATAGAATTATTCGATTTTTATTACATCTAAAATTTTTACTTCCTATTTGGCTTAATTTTAACCAAAATCTTATTTAAACTTGAAAGAAAAAAAATAATTCTAATAATTAAAAAATAATAAGAAGTAAAAAGATACATTTTAATGTTAAACAGGTTCCAAAAATCTTTCCCGAGAAGGAAATTTCGAAAGCCTCAAATGTAATATTTGGTATCTGGAAAAAGATATGAACTGACTTTCCCGTATACACTTCCCTGTGCTTGCTTTCACCAGTTTACAAGGACGATATTTGGGTTCTAGAGCCCATATATAGTGGCTCCCAAAAGTGTTCGTAAACCTACGACTTTCAATGAAATAGGCCCTTATCCATTGGTAAGAATTAATATTTCGGAATAGGTATTTTATTATAAGATCTATGATCAATTTTTAACAAAACTACATAAAATTTTTTAATAAAACATTAAAACTTAATTTTTAAAAAATCAAAAACTAAAAAGTGCCGGAAAATTTATCTCACAAAAGTTTTCGTACACTTTGAAAAAATGTCAAAAAATTCGTAAATAATTTAACTTTTTACTAAGTCATTATTTAGTAGAATATCATGCAGTAACAACAACAGCTTTTAAACGTCTGGGAATAGATTTCATTGTTTTTTTCTTTCTTTTGTTGTGTGTCTTACTGTTTCTAGTTCGATTTTCGTTTCAATGGTGTGTTTTCGTAATCTAGCCACCAGATATCTCCAAATATGTTCCATTAAGTTTAAATCTAGCGATTGAGGAGATATTTCTAAGCTTAAGGACAAATTTTGAGGCACCAAACGCGAACGTGTGTTTCTTATCGTTATCTTGATAAAAAACAAAGTTGTTTCCGATTACTAAATTTTGTGCTAATAGTTTAAAATTGTTTTTTTTTTTTAAATATTTAAGTGAACAGCATAATTCATTATTTCACCACAAAATTCCAAATTTCCAAGTCCTGATGCTGAGATGCACCCTCACACAAGAACACTTTCACCTTGTTGATTAGCTGATCCAACTAAGTTCTTAAGATTAAATTCCTCATTTTGTTCTTCCATTTACAATTATACAACAACCAACCAAAAACCAGATGTTATAATATTATATAATTTATAACATAAATTAACCAAAATGTTGAATTTATTTTCATCTAAAGTAAGACGTTGTTCCAAAACGTTTTGAGCTTATTTATCATTGATTTTACGACGGAAAGCGCAAGCTTATTGTTTTTCGCACGAGCAAGAAAATTTCTGCGGGAAGAAGTCCCATGTAATCCAGCTAATCAGAAACCTTGGCGAACAATTTTAGATAAAAATTAAATGTAAAATGTTTCATTCAAACTTTTTCAGGTCTGAAATGTGTATTTTTCATGTTTTTTTTTTAACTGTAAACCTCCGATCACGCTTTGTTAACTTTGCCAGTTGACCTTTTCTTACCTTGTTTTTGATCTGATTCTTGTTTTAAAAGCATATTATCAAGCACTTCACTATAGAATGGTATAAATTAACCGATTTAGAGTCATTTCAAACCAATTTACTTTTACTGAGAAGGAAAAAAAATCAAATTTTGAATCGTGTTTGTTGTTTTCCACGCATACCTGGCATTTAAAAATAATAAGAAGAATATTAGGGAATAAATACACAAAATTTAAAGGCAAATAACTTTATAGTATCATTACAATGCAAAAATAATAAAAAGACCACATAAGAAAATGTTAATAATGAATTTATTCGAAAATATTTCAGTGTACGATGACTTTTGTGGCGTATCTTTTCTCTGTCTCTTCGTTTTTTGATAAATTTTAAAAATAAAATGTGGCAATATTTTGAAAAAAAAAAAAACTACTGGGTTTCATTCAGAATGGCATAGGAATGATGTGAAAAAAATTGGACTTCATATTCGAATTCAGTTTTGCGTTATTTTGGTTTTATTACAAAATTTCAAGGTGTACGAACACTTTTGGGAACCACTGTAAATGTATCCTAAACATGCCATTTGTACCTTCCATTATTCCATCCTTTTCATTGCGCTTTTTTTCTCTTTATGTCTATGGTACTGGTTTTGAAGTTTTTAGTTTTTTTTTTCTCTTTTTTGGTATTTTTTAATTTATTAATGTAGTCTGCTATTAGAAGAAAAGAAAGAAAGATTTAATTCACAGATTTTAAATTTTGTTCAATAGTTCGTTTTAAAATTTATGTTTCTGCTTATAATAAATAAATTTTGAATTTCTTCGAGTGATTTTTTGCGGTATTTAATCTTGCAAATTAAAGTATTCTAATGGAAATAGTTTTTATAAATTACGTAAATTATGAATCATGATATGATTTTATCGATTTTAATTGATAATCGAAAGTAACCATAAGTAGGAAGCAGTTTGTAAAATTTATGTCAAAACTTAAAATAAAATTATTACATTTAAACTTTTTTCCCTTATAAGCTCTCAAATTTTGCACTCGGTTCAATTTTAGAGTGAGCTAAATAACGTGAATGCCTATCTTTTTGAACAAAAATTTCTTTAATAATAGACCAGAGAGAAATTTTCAGAATGAAATTAGAACGGTTTTATGAATAAAAAATGAATTTTAATTTCTCAAAATGTTCTCCCACAGCGGAATGACAAGAAGTCAAAAATAACCCAACATTCGCGAAAAGAAAAAGAAAATTAAAAATGAAATTGTTGCCAAAGATAAAAAGAAAAGAAAACTATAGAATTCTTATGTTTTCTCGGAAGGGCTATCGAAGCAGAAGTTCCCGCACATTCGGAGCAGACCTTCTCTGATTTAATAAAACCCTTCGCTTCATGTGGACGATGGAAGCAGACGAAAAAAAAAAGACGAAAAGGAAAAAAAATATAATATAAAAAATCTCCAAATTGCCGTTCGGGCAAAATATATATATAAAAAAAGGAGAAACTGAAAATAAAAAAGAAAATTCAGAGCCGTTTTTATCGAACAGCCAAGGAAAGGCTCAAGGCAAAAGGAAAGTGCGAATAATTTGCATAGTGCAGGTTCGATCGTGCCTATGCGTGACGTCACGCTTCGACAATTAAAACGCGCCGCTGGGGCCTTCGCCATTAATTCCACGGCGTCCAAATTTTACTCCCCCCTTCATCTTTTCTAGAGGATGGCGAACTAATGACTAGGGCTTCACATCCATATTCATGTGGGATTTTCCTACGTGGAATCTTCGTTCCTTGGAACAGGAGAGCATTTTTTTTTCTCTTATATATGCTTATAGAAGGAACTGTATCAGAATACCAATAGGTGTGAGATCTACAGTCCTGGTTAGAGTTTAGTTACGTAAGGTTGAAGATGCTGTTTTTTACATAGGAAATAGGATAAATACAGTCGAACCCTCTTAATGGAATAGTCATTTTGCCACGAAAAAACATTATAATTGGAGGGATATTCCATTAACTGGAATCAAAATAACACATTACACACAAATATTTTTTGTGCGATTTTTTTCGTGCGATCTTGTTTTGTGCGGTGTATGCAAATTTCAATCAGATTGGGACTCAATTGACATAATTATTTATAAAACGCAGTAAATTTCAGTAATCTGCAATTTGTGCCTTTTGATGTTGCTTTTTCTTATTTTTTTGGAAATAGGAAAGCATAGGAAAATTGGACCAATCAATGAGCACGTAGGCATAGTTTAAATTTCAGAAATTTATAATGTCGTTAAAAGTTAAAGCAGTTGGTACATTGGCATTAAAAACATTTTGTTGGTATGTAAATATGTACTTAGTTTAAAAAAAAGCTATAAACAAAAACTGGGAGAGCCTTTGAGGCTCTTTTGAGAGGTTTAAATAAAAAGCAATGCAGAAATGAAGAAAATAATTATATCTAACCTCTGATCAACCACAGAAGTTTTAATCGTTTTTCTCTGTGCCATTGTACGGAAGAAAGTTACTGCTCTCTATTAAGCTAAGACAAAACTTTTGAAACCTAAAAGAAAATGAAAAAAAAAAAAAAAGAGAAACGTGGTTTTCATTCGCTGGGGGGCTTTTATTCAAGGGCCTTAATAGCCTACGGATATTCAGACCATAAAGGTTTTTAGAAATGGAATCATACAGGCTTCAAATCTTTTTAACATCTGGGTGAAATTCTGATGGTTGGAATGAGAAAATTTAAAATATCCGAAAGTAGTTTACTAAAAGTATTTTAAAATGTAAGCATAGCAAGTCACTTCAAAGAAAATTTAATTTTTGTTTGGTAAGTTAATGCAAGGCTTTAAGTTTTAGCAAAAAATAATACGCTCCTGTGAGAAATTCTGAAAGTTATACATCATTATGATCAGCTTGCAATATTTAGTTTTAGAATTTATCTTTCAATTCTTTGGTTGTACTTACTTAAATATCAGCATAAATATCGCTAATACGAAAAGCGATCCTAAATGGTTATATAAATATGTTTCTCAAATTTAATTCAGTCATTTCTCAACTTCAAATATACTGCTACAAGTTATTGTCTATGGAATTTACGCGAAAATCATCAGATAGGTTTTTGTAGAAAATAGTTTTCAAAACATGGTTCCAAAAACACTATTATTACTTTCACACCAAGTAACTTTATCAACGTTTCTATCAAAAAAGTTCCGAAGAAAAGAAATTATAGGAATTTATAAATTTTGTTGAAATGCGATTAAAAACACAACAATTGATTTAAATGCAATATTTTAATTTTTTTTAACTCAAACAGCAGTAGATTCGCCTGCAGTATTCGCGTAGTCATTATCCTTTATATATATTATCTCAGCAATCTGTAACGCATCTCGTTATTCATCATTAATTTTTCGTACTCATTGGGTCTTACAGGCAGTCCTAAAGAAATATTTGATGAAGATAAAAGTAGTAGTAAAACCTGTGTAAGTTGATCTCTTGCGGGGCACTACTTTAGCAGATGATCAACTTACAAAGATTGATTTATATGATAAGATCTAATTCTGTGCCTGAAAATAGCGGTCAACTTATACAGGTGCTCAACTTGCAAGGGTGGTCAACTTAACAGGTTTTCCTGTATGTTAAATCTATATTGTTTGAAACTAGTATGACTTTCATTATAAAAACACATTAGTCAAATTTTCAATAAGTGAATGACTTTGCTCTAGACGTAGTAAAATTTTAGAACCTCACATTATCCACCGCTTGACAACTAAAAATTTTAAGAATGAAAATTTAAGTGAAAAATTCATCAATAATCTAATAAACAATCGTTACATTTGCGTCAAATTATTTAATTAACATAACTACTAAAAAGTTCCAAGTAAAAGCAATTATAGAAAGCTTTTCTAAAAATGCCGAAATGCGATTAAACACAATAATTGATTTAAATGCAATATTTTCGCATTTTTTTTCCAAACAGCAGTAGACTCGCCTGCAGTATTCTCGCAGTCATTATCCTTATTTATTATCTCAGCATTCCATAACGCATCTCGTTATTCATCATTAATTTTTCGTATTCTTCGTGTCTTACAGGCAGTCATAAAGCAAAGTCATATTTAACGAAGATCGATGCTGATTATCGATTACGGATTGTATTAATTAAGGCGCGCACTTGGGTTCGATACAGAGAATGTTTCCGGAGTACCCCCCGGATATATCCGCCGAGTGCTTCCATAATTCTTTGAGCAGTAAGGTTTCAAAAATCAAGAAGAATGTCTCCTCTTGAAGGCGGTAATTTTCTTGAGGACGGGTAATTTCGTTATTAAGAGTGTTACATATTTTTCAGTTCTAATAATCAGGTTCAAAACTTTCCCAGGCAACGAGTGAATATTTACCGCATAAAACACATGGAAAGATTAATGTTATTTTGTGTGTGCGTAGTGATGTTTTATGCTTTCATGTTCTGATTTAGTGCCTACCTTTTATCTTTGTACCTGAGTCTGACTCCTCTCATACATGTTTCGTCACTGAAAAAGATCTATATAAAGAGTTATATGTTATTTTAGATCGCCAAAGAAGTCATTTGTTCGACGTACATATTATTTCCTTCTTTTTTTTCCAAAATATAAATACTTCCAACCACGGATTGTATGGAATAGGCAAGCGTCCAATTAGGACGAGTCTGTCTGAATGAGGGAGAAAATTAAAAAATTGATGCACGTGTTCAGCTCATATGAATGAGACTCTGTTTAATTTAGATGCTAACATACATCTGCAAAAGCAGACATCCCTAAAAACTAATAGATGCGTCCAATTCCTACCTTAAACTGGATGTTTTCCTTTCTATGCGATCGGTGGTCAGACAGTACTAGCTAGATTCTGCTACCCTTTCAAATGGTATAGCTCTAAAGAGCTCTTTCAGAAATTTCATCCGCATCGGCACGACAGCCTGTTGTGAGGCGTAGTCTTCGTCAGAGCCTTTTCCAAATCCTCTTCTTTTGCCTGAAATGAAAACCCAGTTCCTATCATTTACAGCTTCCCTTACAGGTAGTTCTATCATCTTTTCTTAAGTCTCCCTCACTTTCGCAACCAGGAGTGGTTCGGTATTTTCTTTTAAAGACATCACAGCAGGAACACTTTGCTAATCCCAATCTCTAATCCCAGCCTGGAGGACCAGATGAGGTTTGATATAGTATAACTTATTTCCTATAATTTTGTCAATAATTTCCCATCTTTTAGTTATTCACCTTAGGATAACCACTCTATTAAAGATAATGCAGTCAGATGTCCTCATAAGGCTGGACAGCAAAAGGAGCTTTTTCTCAAACAACTGTCTTCATTTTACCACGAAGAGTTAGAATTTTCATGGGAATCAACCCGGATCGAATCTGGGTCGTCCTGATGAAAGACAGCTGCCCTTACCTCTAGGCGACATGTTACACAGCACCAGGAGTCCTGAAGAACAGTGGGCAAGTAGTACAGCTGTTATTGGTTTGGCCGTGGTTAACAGATTATAAATGGATATCTACTGAAATTCGCATTCCACTGTAATGACTTAAACTCGACAACCTCAGCTTTGGTTGTTTTATGATATTAAAAAGGAAACATGGAGTGGTATTTCCTGCCGAAGAAGTGAAACTGCTGTGAAATATACCGATGTCATATAGTTTTGAATTTCATTTTGAGAGATTTAGAATGAGGTCCAGTAATTAATCTGCAAAAAAAAAAAAGTTGAACAAAAAGGTTTTTAAGAGAGTTGGAAGAGGATATTACGAAAATAGTAAATCAATTCAGAAAGTTTTATTATTTACAAGTGTTTTGTTTATACAGTGAGAAGGTATTAATCTCAGCATAAAACAGAAATAATAAAATGAAGATGACGTCATTTGTTATTTCGTAAAATACAACTATTACATGAAAGAGTAAGAATCATTTAAGACAAAATTAGCAATATAAGTAATTTTCTAGTGCAACAGTTTAAAATATATATAATATTGTAAAATGATAATGGGTCGTATTGAATTATTTAATAACAAATAAACAATCTAGTACTACCAGTTGTGATTAACTGAAGATTTAACTAGTCTTATTCTCAAAGCAGCAACCTGAAAACACACAGGGGAAAAAAAATTGCTAATTTAATGCAGTTTAATGTAAAAAGAACGAACTTAAAAAGTGGTTTATTTATGATATAGAGCCCAAAAAAAGCTAGATTCCACTGACCGCTTCGTTATGAATGCAAGCAGATAGAAAACGTAAAAGCAAGAGGAAAGATCCCTTCTACCTCCCCACAGACGTTCTATTCCATTCCGAATTTTTTCGGCGGTAGGAAAAGCGGAAGGTAGACCAGCTGCGACCTTCCTCTATCTATCCCTTCGAACGTCCGTCGAGATGAAGCTCAGGAGGAAAAAGAACATTAAAAAAATACCCGGTTTTCATGGGGAAGAATTGCAGGGGAAAAAATTGCTAGGGAGAATTTGAGTTGGCGAGTTTCACCAGGGGAAGGGAAATTATTTATTAGGTGGCTGCCCACTTGCTCGCTCTATTTTTTTTTTACTCTTTTTACTTTTTTTTTCTTTTTATGTTATGTTTTCTTATCCTCCTGCATTATTTTGGATTCCACGGTGATTGAGTGATTATGGACATTTTTTCCCCGAAAGAAAAGATCGAGTAGCTGAAAATCGAAATTGTTCTGTTAGGAGGTGGAATTTTCAAGTCTTGTTTTTGCTTCTTTGCTTTAGGAATTGCTGATTTCATTTAATACTTGAAAATTAGAAGTTTCAAAGTTTAGCCGAGAAATAATCGTAAGCTTATATGTTTTATTTCTAACGATTCCGAAAGATTCATGTCACATGAATCCGAATAAAAAAATTAGTGAGTCAAAAACCGTTAAATTGAAAAGAACTGAGCTCTTGAGTTGTTCCTGGATTTTCATAAACTTCAGTGTTGAAGTAAATTAGCAAGTAAAAAGAAAAATTTAAAAAATTAAAATCTATTATAGTTAGAGAAATTTGTATTTGGTTTTATTCTATTCATCTAGGTTATGTCATATTATAACTACAAATTATTCACCTCCTTTTTCACCCAGTAAATAAATTGGTCGGTTTTTACTGTTACACTTTAAATAATCGTTTATATTAGTAACTCTTTATCAATATTTAGAGTAAGATTTAATTCACATGAATTATATATATTATTTTAATGAATATATATATAATTCCACATTATATACATATTCATTAAAATAAATTTACATTATAATTAAATTAATACATATTTATTAAAATATCTTTACATTATATATATTCATTAAAATAATTATATATTATTTTAATAAATACTTTAAAAATATTGTCAATTACTTATTGATTCACTTTCAGTAATTAATTACATTTGAATGTATTTATCAATGTCTTACTTATATTTTATTTTATTACGTACTTGTAATTACTTTAAACTATTTATGCAGTTCTTATTATTACACTTAATATGATCATTTACATTTATATTTTATTTATTGTAATGTCTTATTTATACATCATTTTACAAAATACTGTATAGTTTCCCAAAATAATCTGCACACTATTTAATCTCATATTTTAAAAAACCGTTTACAATTGAGGCAATGAGAAGCAAAGGAATGTAAGTGGACATTTTCTAGTTTTGAGTCAAACGCGTTTAAAGATAAGGTCCTAGGTATCTCTCATTGAAATTGTTTTCTAAATCATGCTATATAGCAGCAACTACCAGGGCTACTAGTACTAACCCTTGCACCAAGATAGAGGAAATATTTACCAACTATTTGTACTGTTTTATCTCCAAGTTTTTAATTTTGACACTTACATCCCTTTGTTTCTCACTGCCTCATTAGTATCTCTCTTTAAATATATTTCAGTCAGTATGCATTTGCTTGTATGCATGTGTATGAGTATGGGAAAATTTTTTTATCGCCAAATACTTGAAAATGCTTCAAGCATTACTTGTTAGTTACACCTACACATGTCGCAAAATTCATTGCTTTCACATGCGATACTTACATGAAATTCTATGTTCACTCCAAGAGGTGTGGTATTTTCCATCGAGTTAAAAAACACCATATCTAAAATCCAGAGCAAGAAAACAGCGGAAAGTTGTTCACCTAAAACGAAATCAGCTAAATATGTTAATTTTAATGCTTGTGCAATTAAGAATTGAGTATTCTATTTTTTTCTTTTAAAAAACTTTACGGAAAGTAGTTTTGTAAATTGCGTAGAAGAACAGAATTGCTTTTTATCGCTAACGTCCCTTATCCTGAAATAAATATATTCTTATTCTGCCACCAACATTGCAGTCTAAAACCATCTGCTGTCAAAACTGATATTTTTTCTTTCTTTGATTGAATAAAAAAAACAAGCATTAAGTGTTATGCCCTAAAGAATATGCTCGAAAAGTGATGTAATGTGATAAAGAAAATATTCATTAAGTTTGTTAGTGGTTTTAAGTCACCATTTTATTAATTTCACATGAATTACTTTTAGACATGGCTTTGGAGTCGGAGTCGAAGAGTCGGAGTTGGACTTATTTTGAAGTAACGGAATAGGAGTCGTAGTCGGGAGTCGAAGGTTTAAAGTTCCAAGAAGTCAAAGTCCGAGTCTGACATTTTCCCTCAAAGTTCGCAACTTTACCACTTCTTGCGGAGTCGTAGTAGGACTAATTTTTGGTTAAAAGTGTCGGATTCGAAGGTTCTAAAGTTTTCGGAGTCGGACTCGGTCCTTTTCTCTCCAACTCTGCAGCCTTCTTTTAGCTTACTTTTATGTTTCTCAACGAAAGTGCAACAGTTGAAGAAAACTATAGGGATATTTTTCCTACTTATACCTCACACGAATCAATTTTTTTTTATTTTACTAACTATTTATCTTACGTCTTATTTTAAGTTACTGGAAAAAAAATCAAACCTTTTTCAAACTGATCATATTTCGTTATTTTTACTTATCCATTAACGAAGTAACCAGAGACGTTTCTTAACTCTAAAACTCTCTGAAGTAAAATACGGAGAGAGGACAGAATGAAAAATAGTTCTGAAAGTCTATTTCCATAATTTTATTTTCTGAGTGATATTTTATAGGATGAAACCAAAAATGGCATTTATACTAGACCTCGCTTATAGCAAACACGAAGGAATAGCGATATTCGCTCGTTACAACCGAATGCTTGTAAGGAACAAGTGCTTGTAAAAAATCATAAAAATTCATACATACTTGCTCATTTTTTCTGTTAAGTACCAATAAAGTTAGTTAATTTGCTCTGAACTATCTTGTTGTCTTTTTGTTTTTGTGTGTTGTTGTTTTAGTCAATGCTTATAGTCCGAAAAACATAGTCATTTGCATCCTTGGCTTCGAAAAATCTTTTCTGCTCATCAAAAGCTATTGAGTATGTTGAGAGTGATTCAGCTTCAAATACTTCACGCATTTATCGGGATCTCCCCCGCTTTCATTACATTTGTTTTATTGACATTAGCTTGAACTTGAGCTGCAATATCCTCAGAAGTTTTAACCTTGGCTTATATAATTTTCAAATGTACCTTAAATCTACAATCTGAAGAAAAACGGTACCTCATCCTCGTTATCAGGATTTATGGCTCACCACTAAATTTTGGCTAACTTCAGAATGCTGAAGGAATTTTTCAAAAAAAAAAAAAGGATAATCTGACCGGAACTCGATAGAAATGTTTTGAATCATTAAATGTACTGCTCGCTTTAAGCGGTGTTAGCTCGCTAAAAGCGATTTTACTGCCATAGACATAACATTGCACCAACCAAATCTATCTGACCGCCTCCCTAAATCCAGGTTCTCGTTAAATCAGGGCTCGTTATAAACGATTTTGAAATCTGGAACTACTCTTATTGAATGTCGATGGCTTAAACTTAAAAACAGCATAGATTACATTTTATATGTTACTTTTTAAACAAATATATTAATACAAAATGTCAAGATATTTTTATCTTCTACTTCGAATTTTTAACATTAAAATGTTTTATTTTGTTAAGCTGGTCTCAAACTTGAAATTTAGCTAAGCAAGAAAATATTTATGTGTTGAGCAGTACGTTATCGTCCGTAAGCCAGGGCAAAAGCAGAACTACATGCAAAAACTTACAGCTCAGTTATCCCATTCAGAGACTGTAGTTTCTTCCTTGGACTTATCGGTCTGGAATAGGTAATTGTCGAATTGAAGGCAGATACAGTCACATTGAAGCAGAGAGTGCCAAGAAACTGGTAGATTAAGTAGATTTATCTATAGGGTCATCGAATTGGTTGATAAGTTTTCTTTATCTACCAATTTGTTACTACTCTCAGCTAAAATGAGAGCCTCCAGCTCAGTTATTCCCTATTCCAGACTGATGAGTCCATAACAAGGACAAAACTGCAGTCTCTGGATGAGATAGCCGGACTGCCGGTATCTTGCATATATTCATGTGTTGGTTTTATTTTTATGCATTATGTTTCCAAATTCAAATAACGGTACATCATTTTTATCAGCCAAGGAATCAAATATTTATTTTCCCAAATATTTGCGGGGCCATTCCACCGTCACGTGAGGGACCAAAATACGTTTAAATTTCATTAACATTTCGTCATATCTCTTAATATTTTAATGAAACAGGGGTAAGCAAGTTTTTTAATCTTTACATTTGATACAAAGATACACCTGACACAATTATATTTTTATTAAACAATTGTGTTATTTAAAATAAAATTTATTTACATGCGTCACGTGCGGGACATCTAAAAGTCAACCTCTGGTAACTTGCTTATGAATAAGCTAATATTTTTACTCTATTAATACAGCAATGACGAAACACATTGCAGATTTTGAAAGCTATAGTACTAACGTAAAGGAAACATATCGCATTTGTTGAGAAATAATTATTTAAAACATTGAAAACAAATATGTATATGCCCACATTCCACTGAAAAATGGTCATTTTGTCCCGCACGTGACGGTTCCTATATTTTATAAAAAGGAAATATTTTTTGAAGTTTTTGTTTAAGAAGTTACACATACGTTTGTGATTTCTTAAGCAACAAAATTTTGTTCATCATCCTTTTAAATTATTATTTTTTATGAAATATATGAAGCGTCACGTGCGGGACAAAATTGCCGTTTTCCGTGAAATGGCCCTGCATGTTGTTTAAGTCGCAAGGCGATAACATACAGCAAAGAAATGCTATTTTTGTGCAGACGTTTTCCTCAGGACTAAAGAGCTTACATCCTTCATACGCTGACCTTCTTTTAAACCTACATAAGAGGGGAAAATATTGGATAATGTTTCTTAAAAAAAAAACTTCACTTGATGCTTAGAGCTTTATTAATGATGGTTTTGATACATCATTCTATTAAAAAGGAGAAAGATTCTCTTAGATTTGTTAATTCTACTACCTATGCAACAAATGCAGCTGAAGAAAAATATAGCAGCATAAAGCAAAATGTAATAGAAAATGTTCGTTACTTTGGCAATTAATATGTTTCGTATGATTTTTTTTTTGTTTCTGTTTTAATTGTTCCATATGTACATTTAAAAATGTGTAATTATGCAAAAAAAGAAAAATATAGAATAAAGGGGGCAGTTTTTCAAGTTAAAGTGATTGCTATTAGAACAAATTTCGTAATTATCAACATTTTGCAAATAGTGTAAATACATGAGAAATATATGCCTTAAAAAAATTAATTTGGCACAAGTTTAAACCAATGGTTGTTAGGAAAATAATTTTAAATAAAAGGGAAAAAATACACATTAAAAGATGATTTGTGGTGCTAAGATATAGTTTTAAAATTATAAAAAAATGTTTTCCATGAATATTGAAATACAGTCGGATCCCGACTTAACGCGAAGGATTCGTTCCCAGACTCCTCGCGTAAGTCGAAATTTCACGTTATGGAAAAGTGTTGTGTACATAATTTTTTCATTAACATACCCAATCATTTTAGACTTTTTAAACACTATTTTGACTACATGAAATACACCGCCAGCTCAGTCAATTCCAGCCGAGGACTGCAGTTTCGTGCTTATTATCACTCATCAGCCCAGCATAATGAGCTGGAGGTGGAAAAACTCTACTAATTCCTCGGTTGGGGTGGTCGATCGTGTAGTTCTCGGTTGGAATTGACTGAGCTGGCGGTGTATTTCATGTATTTCTGCCTTAGCCCTGGCTATAGGGTGGTAACTTACTGAATATACTAAATATAATATTTTAACTGTTTTAGAACATTTCTTAACTATATATTACCGTTTCTTACATAATGAGCTGAATTTTTATCGTATTTTTTTAAAAAGGCTGCATTATTCTACATAAAATGCTGTTACGATGCACAAAACCAATGTCCAATGAGAAGAAAGACATAAAATTAAAATAGTACGGTACGTACAGTATTCAGTAATATAAAGCACTGCACTGTAAAAGTACTATAAAGTAGATACAATAAGGTATATTTATAACTTAAAAAAATGAAGATGATGATTTCTGCTGGGCAATTTGTCATTTTAATGTATTTTTAAATACAGAAGCTTCGCATTTACTTTTATAGCATTCACATCTATGGTAACACTCCTCTTTCAGAGTCTCTATAATCTACAATACAAGAGCGACTTCCAGTTTCATACTGTTTGCATTTTGCTTAAACACTACTCGCCGAGATTAATATAAAAACTAAAGTCTGGACTTATACAGATTGCCTTTCTTGAATTTTAATTGTGCGTATAAAAGATTCACTCATATCTAATTGCCGTGCTACTTTCGAAACACTTTCGAGTTGTTCCAGTGCATCAAGAATCTGTACCTTTTCTTAAATTGTCACAGACTTTCACTTTTTGTTTCCATCTTCAAACTTTAGATGAAACAGAACAGCGTGTCTAGGTGCCACAATATTTCACCACTTTTCATATTTAGAATAAACTAGCAAAAAGACCCGGCGTTGCCTGGGTTAGCAATAATTATGGAAACAATCGTTACTTGCATTCGTTTTCTGTTTTAAGTGAAAGAACTTAAAACACACTTTTTTGACGTGAATTAAAATCTAGCTTCTTCCTTACTCATAAAACTAAAGTAGCAGTAAGTAAAAAGAGCAAAATAGTATTCATTTAGAAACGAAAACACGAAATTTAAGCGTATACAAATTTGAAGAATTTCCGAAATATGAAATTAAACTTCGCATGTTTAAAAAGATTTATCAGTTAATACTTATTTTTTTTTTTTTTTTACATGGAGTCTTACCTTTCTCTGTATGTCTATTGAAGAACGAACTGTTTAAAAAAATGTAGTCGCGCGCCCGTGATCCCCTTAAACTTGCTTTAGTTATTTTGGAAAAGTTCAATTACTGTGGGTTCTTTGTGCAATTTAAAATGTTACCGAATTTGCGGGAATCGTTTTGGGATACTTTGGATAATGCTCCCCCTCCTTACTTTGTAAAACGGTATGTTACTAATTTTTGTTAAAGAGATATTGTCGCCATATGCTAAGATACTTTTGGTCACCATAAAATGGCGCTAAACAATTTCATCCGAAATGTTTCCAAAATAAGTAGTAAAATTTGGCGATGGTTTGAATTTATGAACAAAGTCACATTAATGGAAGTTTTTGTGCTGTTTATGGATTTGCCTAATTTAGTTGCTAGATTATTTTACAGTAAAAAAAGTTTTTAAAGATTCTTTGATTGACGATATTTTGTTTACATGGTGAAAGCTGACAAATATTATTACGTAGTCTTTGACTTCAAAAACCGCGACAGTTGAAAAAAACTGTCAAATGCATCCGCTACTGAAATCTTTCTGCATAAATTTTGGCGAGGTTTCTGCTGTTAGATTGGATAATGATTAAAAAATCCAATCAGCACAAATAATTAAAAAAAAAACCCATTAACTACACTAAAGTTCCGTTTAAATGGAAAATAATCAACCGAATCTAGTTATTATTAGCCAATCTTGGAAAAAAAAACGTTACTTTAAGATTTGACTTGAGAAAAGCCTCAAACAGTCCAGACGAAACACAAAAACATTCAACAATTCTAACTATGAACTGGGAGTTGAGATGATACACTAAATAATGAATTGGGTTGAGGAAAGCCTTCGAACATGGAACAAAAAAAGCCCATAACTCGTTTTTCATACAACTTAGAACTTTCTAACAGATGCCATCTTCAGCAGAAAAATAAGCGCTTTCGATGGACATATAATTTTAATATGTGCACGTATTTTTTAACCGTCATATTGGGGCATTTATGCAAAAATTTGGACAAATTAGAATAAAAAAGGAAATATCAATCGGATTTTATCGAACTGGTCTACAAACCTCCCCAGTACCAAAAAGAATAAACGGTGAAAATTTCAGCCAAATCTGCGGGGTAGTTTCTGAGATCTTAGGGAACAAATTTACCAAAGTCCATTTTTATATATGTAGATAAATGAAAAATGAGAAGTGGTAATTATACATAGTAATAAAGCTATTGCGGTATTTGGGAACTTACGCTGTCAGTGATGCAGAAAGGATGCAAGTACATTCACGGAGTCAATGTTTAGTAGCCAATAACAAAACCGAAACATCACGATTCCTTTTCAAATATTTTCGTGTTGAGAGCGAGAAATTCACTTTACCTGTAAAATTCGTTGCTCTTGAAAAACTCGAGTTATAGCCATTTCGCGTAGGTCGAATCACGTTGTAGCGGGAGTCAACTGCATGTCTGAAAATTCTGTGTTAAAAGAAAATATGCTAATTCAGGATTAATCACTCTAACTGAATTACTACTTTTAAAACTTGGTTATTTTGTATTAATGTCTGATTGATGATCTTTTATTTATGGTTATACAGTCGACGCTCATTATAACGACCACACATTATAAAGATCATTCCATTATAACGACCAGTGGTAAAAGCGCGAACTTTGTCCCTATGAACTTAATGTTAATTTGCTTTTGGTATAACGACCGTTCTGTATCTTCTAATCCAATACAACGACCGAATTCAGCGGATACTATTTCCGGTGTTTTTTCCAATAAAGCAAATTTGTAGTTTGAAATGTCCTTGATTATTGTTTACGGAGAGCTGCATGTAGTCTTCAGTGTTCAATCCAACTTTGAGAGGAGGTGGGAGTGGAGCGGGATTACTACTCAAAACAGCACAGAAAAAATAAAGGGAGAATAAAGTGAAACTTCCGGATTCTGAAGTAAAAGGGGTTGACACATTTTATGTTAGTTTAGTGTTTGATCACGTGGTTTTTAAGATCTTTACAGTTTTGCATCCCTCTGAAGCAGCATGGAATAAAGCCTCAGAAAAGACCATCAAGAATTGCTTTCATCATGTTGATTTTGAAAAGCAAAAGGAATTGGAATCTACCGCTGAAATGCAAAAGCAACTTGCTGAAGTCAGGCAATCCAAGATGAAAATTTCGATGAAGAAGATGAAATGCTGTAAAATGTTTTTA